>NC_057729.1:57554227-57641469 GCF_004010195.1 Chiloscyllium plagiosum | reverse complement strand
ACACTCTCTGTCAGTACTTTATATCACCAATTGGGGGGTGCCATCTCAGATGAGTCTGGTCGACTCTGCAAGATGTGGGAAAGAGAGCCTGGTGTTGAAGTTTCTTCAGAGGCATGGGAGGATATTTGGGAGAATGCAAGGAAGATATCAATTTGCAATAGGACCCATGCTTTACAGTTGAAGATTCTCCACAGGGTCCACTTAGCCCCAGACCGTTTGTCAAAATTTAAACCAGAGGTATCTTCAGCATGTCCCAAGTGCAAGGTCTGTACGGGTACTCTTACCCATTGTCTTTGGTCTTGTGACAGGCTTCAAACATATTGGAGTGCTGTGGTGGGTGCAATGGAGAGGATTTTAGGTGTAGGCGTGGAGAAAGACCATATTTCGCTCCTTTTGGGCCTACCCAATGTATTTCCTGCAGACTCGCATAAGGCAAAACTTTTCAATATTCTTACATTCTGTGCAAGGAAGAATATCTTGCTAGGTTGGACATCAGAAAAACCTCCCAGGCCTGTCGGGTTGGCGGAAGATTGTTATGGAGCATATTCCCCTGGATTTTCTCTCAAATATGGTACACCACAAAACTGAGAATTTTTACAAGACATGGCAACCCTTTTTGAAATACCTGGACACAGATTTATCTGCCACACTAACAAGGGCTTTTATATAGCTGTAACGATTGTGTTTCATGAGTCCAATATCCAGGGAGGAGGAACTGTGAATGTATGAGTGTTTTATTTGGCTGGGCTGAGTTATTACTATTTATTTGTTTGTTGTTAGGTATTTATTTAATTAGTTAAATAGCTAGTTTAGGTTTTTTTTTAATTTTATACTTCTCTATGTATGTTTATACATTCGTATAGGAGGGTGAATTGGGGAATGTTTTTTATTATTTGGGTTTAGTTTTGTACTATTTTTGTACTGTTTTGAATTGCATTGTTTTGTATTTGTTGTAATATTTAAAAATCTATTTTTTCTTAAGTAAAAATATATTATTTTTTTTAAAAATGTAAGGCCCTCTCTCCATCCTCCTGAATCCCCCATAACCTCTCCATATCTGCCCAATGTACAATCCATCTCACTCATACCCTTCCAATTTCCCCTCTAATCTACTACAGTGCCTGATGCTACGGGGAGAACGCTGGTAAGTGGAGCTGAAATGCGCATCAGCCATGATTGAATGGCGGAGTGGACTCGATGGGCCGAATGGCCTTACTTCCACTCCTATGTCTTATGGTCTTATGGTCTTATGCCCCCAAAACCCAGGGGAATTAAAATCAGACCCAAAATTGCAGGAGCAGCTATACATTGAATAAAGTATAACTAGCAAACTAGCAAAGCATCAGGAGTCTGTGGTGTTTGTTTAAGCAGCTCTGTAACAGGTACTTTTACCATTCGTGACAAGCATTACACAGTACACATCAACAGTAAAGCAAGTCATTTGAAATGTCAAGTTATTTTTCAAAGCCATTATATCCTTATCAGAGCATTCGAAACTGCACTTTAATCTGGAACATTGTGTGTGGATCACGCTAATATTTAAACCATCTCTGTCTACATGAGGAATGTCTGTGATGTGTGTGACTGCTCTACCATTTACAGTTGGTTATGGCTCAGTGAAGGGTTCTTGCAGTCTGTACAAAGTGTGAAATAACCTTCACAACATGGCAAAGATTAATGGACTCCCCACATTCTCAGCCTACTTCTGCTGTACTCTCATTCTCACTTTTACACTCTGGGACCTGTTGAGGACAGCGAGGATACAGAGATGCAGTTCACCCATCCAGATAAAGAATGGGTTCAGCAGATCACAGAGATGAAGCAGTTTGCGATTTGTCTGCAAGATCTCCTGACTCCTATTCTGAAACCACTTGTGTTTCCAAGCAGTGCACCATCTGCACAAGCGCTGCCTGCTAATAACAAATCACAAAGTGAGTGGTGCTGGAGAGGGGTGTGGGGACCAGAAAGGTACTTGCTGTATATTCTGTTCAAAAGGTGAATGATGATTTTTAAATGGATCAACCTGAAGAAACAATAAAGTTCAACCTGGAGGTTTTGTCTAGCAAGATTGTGCGGTTAGAAGGCACTGTCTAAAGTCAAATGCCATGAATCTTGCAGCAAGTAACTCACCTCCTGACTCCATAAAGTCTATTCACCATCTACAAGGCAGACGAGTCAGGAATGTGATGGAATACTCGCGACTTGTCTGGATGGGTCCAACAACACTCAAGAAGCTCAACACCATCCTGGACAAAGCAGCCCACTTGATTGGCACTACATCCATTAACAGCCACTCCCTCCACCACCGACGCTCAGCCACAGCAGTGTGTACAAGAGACACCACAGAGTTCACCAAATCTCCTTAGACAGAATCTACCAATCTATGACTACATCTTCTAGAAGGACAAGGGCAGCAGATACAGGAGAACATCAGCACCTTGAAGTTCCCCTCCAAGCCACTGACTATCCTGACTTGGAAATATATTGTTGTTCCTTCAGTGTCACTGGGTAAAATCCTGGAAATCCCACTCTAAGGGCATTATGGGGTCTATGTCCAACGTACAGACTGTAGCAGTTCAAGAAGCTAGCTCACCACCACCGTCTCCAGGGCAATTAAGGATAGGCCCGACCAGTGGCGCCCACTTCCTTATGAATAATTAAATAACAAATGTAAAAAAGAAAGACTTGTGTTTACACAATGTATTCACAACCTCAGGGCATCTCAAATGCTAAACAGCCAATGGAGTTGGAATGTGGAGTATGTAGACAGTGTTACGTTAGGTTCAATAGTAGAGGGTTATAGGATTGAAGATTGCATACATAGTCAAGGGAACATCATTTTAAATCTCATTATTGTAATCTAAACATCTGATTCTAGTTTTAAATTAAAGCTGTTTTGTAATCCAGCCTCCCACCTCAGGGCTGTTTTATTTAACAGTGACCTTTTCCAGCCATCCATAACTCCTGCCATTGACCCGTACGGGTTTCATTTTAACAACAGGATGGTACAGAGATAATGGCAGCATTGGGACCAACCTTAGACCTCTCCACTTCTGATGCTGCCTGGCTTGCTGTGCTCTTCCAGCCTCCTGCCCTGTCTGCCTTGGATACCAGCAACTGCAGTTTATTTGTTTCTCAGCAAGTTGATGGTGGGACATGGTTCGATCACAAGATTGCGATACAGACTTGCAGAGGCACTCCCACAGCACTGACTCTCGACAGTGTGGCACTCCCTCAGCGCTGACCCTCGACAGTGCGGCACTCCCTCAGCGCTGACCCTCCGACAGTGCAGCACTCCCTCAGCGCTGACCCTCGACAGTGTGGCACTCCCTCAGCGCTGACCCTCGACAGTGCAGCACTCCCTCAGCGCTGACCCTCGACAGTGTGGCACTACCTCAGCGCTGGCGCTGACCCTCGACAGTGTGGCACTACCTCAGCGCTGACCCTCGACAGTGCGGCACTCCCTCAGCGCTGACCCTCGACAGTGTGGCACTACCTCAGCGCTGACCCTCGACAGTGCGGCACTCCCTCAGTGCTGACCCTCGACAGTGTGGCACTCCCTCAGCGCTGACCCTCGACAGTGCGGCAATTCCTCAGCGCTGACCCTCGACAGTGCGGCAATCCCTCAGCGCTGACCCTCAACAGTGTGGCACTCCCTCAGCACTGACCCTTCCACAGTGTGGCACTCCCACAACACTGACCCTCAACAATGCAGCTCTCCCTCAGCATTGACCTTTCAACAGTTGTTGTGGTTCTGTTTGCCGAGCTGGAAGTTTTTGTTGCAAACGTTTCGTCCCCTGGCCAGGCGACATCATCAGTGCTTGGGAGCCTCCTGCGAAGCGCTTCTTTGATGTTTCCTCCGGTGTTTATAGTGGTCTGTCCCTGCCGCTTCCGGTTGTCAGTTTCAGCTGTCCGCTGTAGTGGTTGGTATATTGGGTCCAGGTTGATGTGTTTGTTGATGGAGTTTGTGGATGAATGCCATGCCTCTAGGAATTCCCTGGCTGTTCTCTGTCTGGCTTGCCCTATGATAGTAGTGTCCTAAACACTATATAGGACAAACAGGAAGACAGCTAACAATCCGCATACATGAACATCAACTAGCCACGAAACGACACGACCAGCTATCCTTAGTAGCCACACACGCAGACAATAAGCAACATGAATTAGACTGGGACAACACTACTATCATAGGGCAAGCCAGACAGAGAACAGCCAGGGAATTCCTAGAGGCATGGCACTCATCCACAAACTCCATCAACAAACACATCGACCTGGACCCAATATACCAACCACTACAGCGGACAGCTGAAACTGACAACCGGAAGCGGCAGGGACAGACCACTATAAACACCGGAGGAAACATCAAAGAAGCGCTTCGCAGGAGGCTCCCAAGCACTGATGATGTCGCCTAGCCAGGGGACGAAACGTTTGCAACAAAAACTTCCAGCTCGGCAAACAGAACCACAACAACGAGCACCCGAGCTACAAATCTTCGCACAAACTTTGAACACTTTCAACAGTGTTGCTCTCCCTCGGCACTGACCCACTGACAATGCAGTGTTCCCTCAGCACTGACCCTCCAACAGTGCGACACTCCCTCAGTTGGATTTCTATGTTTGTGTATCTGGGATGGACCTTGAATCCATAAGTGAATGTGTTGGTGTCTAATTCATTGAGCCTGCTGTGCATCACGAGGATATTGCCTGGTTTGGAGTGTACTGGCTATTGAGGAGAGTTTGGACAAACTTGGTTTGTTTTCAACATTTTGAAATAACAAAATGAGAGGTGACCTGATAGAAGTTTACAAAGTTATGACAGGCAGGGATGAAATGGATAGTCAGAGTCTTTTTAACAGGGTGGAAATGTCAATTACTGGAGGACATAGGTTTAAGGTGAAAGGCGGTAAATTCCAAAGAGATGTGAGATGAGGGTGCTAAGTGCCTGGAATACACTGCCAGAGGAGGTGATAAAGACAGATAAACAGCAACTGTTAAGAGGTGTCTTAACAGATAGATGAATAGGCAGGGAATAGAGGGAGATGGACCACATAGAGGCAAAAGGTTTTTAGTTGAGAAAGGTGTTATATATCAGTGCAGACTTAGTGGGCGGAATGGCCTGGTCTTGAGCTATTCTTGCACCCAAATCTTTAATTAACCTTTGAATATTATGCTGCCACTTTGTTCAAACCTCCTTTATTTAAGTTACATGGTGGAGAAAAATCATGTAAAACCCCTTTGACATGGTTCCAGAATCTTCTGTCCCTATGGCTATGAATTACTTTCTGCTCCTGTTGTTGCCATTGCTGTTACAACTCCTGTTGCAATAGGTTTCAATCGTTTATGAGACAGTTTGCGAATGGAAGTGAATACCCTGGCAAAACAGCTTAATAACAATTCGGGGCAAGTGGTAAACGTGTGACTTTTGTTCGGGAAGTGTTTTGAGATGAAACTTTAAGTTCATTTAAGGTCGTGTGATGGAAAAAGCAGCTGATAGTAGGAGGAGTAACTGCATTACACAAAGTTTTTAACACTTTTTATAATCTCTATAGAATAGAACATCGTTTACTGTCAAGTGTATTTAAATATGGAAGTACGGGAGTACAGTGAAAAGTTTACAATGTTGCCCCACATGGCATCATCTTAAATACCCAGGTGGGAATCTTAGATACAAAATTAACAAAAGGAAGAAAAAAAGGAAAAATTACTTACAGTTATTTGTAGTATAATTTAGAGAAATGAGAAATAAAGTTAAAAAGATAAGCATTACAGGCTTTCCATAGAGGGCCTCCCGTGGATCAGCACAAGGGTCTTCCACATATGGTCTAACCAGGCTCATAATCCACTGACCTCCCACACCGGTCCCTAATTCTCTGAGATTAGGATTGAGTCCCTTGAGAAGAGAGATTTTGTAGTGTTCAAATGTTGAAGTATTTTATGACAGTAAATGAGGAGGTGTTTGCAGTGGCAGGAGGCTCAATACTAGAGGGATACAGTTAGAAGGACCAGTGGGAAGATGAGGGTAATTGATTAAACACTGTGTGAATTGTTCTGATCTAGATTGTGCTACCTGAATGGAAGGTGGAAACAGGTTCAGTTTTAACTTTTGAAAGGGAACTGGATATGTTCTTGAAGGAATTGCAAGAATTTTTTGGGCTATTGTCAGGTAGAGCAGGGGAGTGGGATTTGTTAAGTGTCTCTCTCACAGAGCCAGCACGCAGCTGATGGACAGAATGATCTCATTCTGTGCAGCGATAGGTGTGAACTCTACATCTCCTAGGGTCCCCAGCCACCTGTAGACACACTGGACTTTGCACATTGTGCTTTAATTGGGGTGGTCCCAATGGTGAACAGGAAATGTGCTCACTTTTTGCTGGTCCCAGAGCTATTCCATTTAGAATTTAAAATGCTCCAGTGTGCATGGGAGACATGCAATCATTGTGGGGAAACATAGAACATAGGAAAGTACAGCACAGAACAGGCCCTTTGTGCCGAGGTTTAATCCTAATGTCAAATATAATAATTTAACCTACGCACGGCTCAACTCACTGCTATCCATGAGCATGTCCAGCAGTGGCTTAAATGTCCCTAATGACTCTGCTTCCACCACCACCGCTGGCAGCGCATTCCATGCATTCACAACTCTCTGCGTAAAGAACCTACCTCTAACGTCCCCTCTCTACCTTTCTCCTAATATCTTAAAATGATAACCCCTCATGGCAGTCACTCCTGCCCTGGGGAAAAGTCTCTGGCTATTAACTCTATCTATTCCTCGCATTATCTTGTACACCTCGATCAGGTCTCCTCTCTTCCTCTTTCTCTCCAGAGAGAAAAGTCTCAGCTTATTCAACCTTTCTTCATACGGCAAGCCCTCCAGTCTAGGCAGCATCCTGGTAAACCTTCTTTGCACCCTCTCCAAAGCCTCTATATCTTTCCTATAGTAGGGTGACCAGAAGTGGACACAATATTCCCAAGTGTGGTCTCACCAGGGACTTGCTGAGCTGTAGCAAAACCTTGCAGCTCTCAAACTCAATCCCCCTGTGAATGAATTCCAAAACACCATATGCTTTCTTAACAACCCTATCCACTCGGTGGCCACTTTGAGGGATCTATATACTTACACACCCATATCTCTCTGTTCCTCCACACTGTCAAGAATACTGTCTTTAATCCTATATTCAGCATTTGAGTTTGACCTTCCAAAATGCATCACTTCGCATTTATCCAGGTTGAACTCCATCTGCCATTTCTCAGCCCAGCCCTGCGTCCTGTCTATGTCGTGCTGCAGCCTGCAGTAGCCCTCGATACTATCGACGGCACCTCCAACCTTTGTGTCATCTGCAAATTTACTAACCCACCCCTCAACCTCCTCATCCAAATCATTTATAAAAACTACAAAGAACAGAGGCTCAAGAAAAGAGCCCTGCGGGACCCCACTCAACACTGACCTCCAGGCAGAATACTTTTCATCTACAACCACTCTCTGCCTTCTGTCAGCCAGCCAATTCTGAATCCAGATAGCCAAATCTCCCTGAATCCTGAAGAAGGGCTTATGCCCGAAACGTCGATTCTCCTGCTCCTTTGATGCTGCCTGACCTGCTGCGCTTTGCAACAAACACATTTTTAAGCTCAAGTCTCCCTGTATCCCATACTTTCTGACTTTATGAATGAGCCTACCATAGGGAACCATATACACCACATCCACTGCTCGACCTTCATCGACATGCCTTGTCACCCCCTCAAAGAACTCAATAAGATTTGTGAGGCATGACCTGCCCCTCACAAAGCCATGCTGACTGCCTTTAATCACACTATGCTTTGTCAAATAGTCATAAATCCTATCCCTCAGAATTCTTTCCAAACCTCTGCTGACCACTGACACTTTTCTTGGGCAAAATATTCAATGAACTGACAATATAATCAGTCAGAGCAGTACAAAAAAGCATTCAGACCTTTCTATCTATATACACCTTTACATGCTGGTCTTTGTATCAAGAGCACTGGAATACAAGGATGCAGGAGTTATGCTGCAGTTATACAAAACCCTGGTTAGGCCCCACTGGGAGTACAGTGAGCAGATCAGGGCACCATCTTGGGAAGGATTAGATTAGATTCCTTACCATATGGAGACAGGCCACTTGGCCCAACAAGTCCACACCGACCCTGTGAAGAATAACCCACCCAGACCCATTCTCCTACCCTATATTTACCCCTGACTAATGCACCTAACACTACAGGCAATTGAATATGACCAATTGACATAACCTGCACATCTTTGGACAGTGGGAAGAAACTGGAGCACCCGGAAGAAATTCATGCAGACAAGAGGAGGGATTACACAAATGAGTCCTGTTTTCTCTCAAATTTAGAACGTTAAGGATGATCTGATGGTAGTTTTCAAGAAACTAGCAGGAAAAGCCAAGGTAGATAAAGATAAACAATTTCCCCCACTAGGAGCATAGTCTAAGAATGAGGGCCAGTCCATTCAGAAGAGATGTTATGAAGCACTGCTACACACACAGGGTGGAAGAGGTTTGGAACTCTCTTCCACAAACAGCAATGACTGCTGGATCTGTTATAAACTTCAAATCTGAGATAGATATATTTTTGATAAGCAGAGGTATTAAGGGATATGGGTTAAAGGCAGATCTATGGAGTTAGGCCACAGATCAGCCATGAGCTAACTGAATGGTGGGACAGGCGTGAGGGGCTGAATGGCCTATTCATGTTCCTATGTTCCCATGTTTCTGAAGAAGGGACCCCTTCGTCACAGCCACTAGCCCAACTCCATTGCCACTAATGTATGTCCGATTGAAAGCATGAAAGTGATATGGGGTGATTTTCAAGTTTACTTTGCACCAAGTGCTGTTAACTTTGGTTTCACTTTTCATAAGTTCATCAGTGTCATTTGTAGAGACTGTTTAAGTAGGCTATATGTGTTGGTACTCCTCAAGATTGCATTTGGTCGTTTCAAGGGAGTTAGGGGCATTTCCTTTATAGTGGAAGAAACAATGTTATGTTTTTCTTTGTTCACACTTGTTATTGAATGTTCATGTTAGTGCCCAGTGTTCTCACCACTCTGAGACATGCTGAACTTGAACACTCAGCTGGTCCTCCCTTCTGTGCTGTCTAAAAATAAATCATGTGGCATCGGGGATTATTAAAATGTTGTAAGTGAAATCAAAATCAAAAAGTGTGGTGCTTTCTGATGAAGGGCTTCTGCTCGAAATGTTAAATCTCCTGCTCCTCTGATGCTGCCTGACCTGCTGTGCTTTTCCAGCACCACACTCTTTGACTCTGATCTCCAGCATCTGCAGTGCTCACACTCTCCTAAGTGAAATCAAAGCTCTGTAAGGACTCGACGAGCCAACACTTTGAGATGGGTCAGATGTGGACAGAACAGGTGTTGTCCTTGTAGGCCCATTGCTTTCTGACCCTAACTGTTCCCAACCTACTGTTGCCACACCTTTCCTACTTGTTCAAGCCCCCTGACTGCTCTCCATATTCCTATCCTCATTGCTAACTCCCCTTGTCCCATGCCTCCCGTAAAGCTGCCACCATCCTGCTCTTTAGAGTCAGAGAGTCGTACAGTTCAGAAACGGACCCTTTAGTCCAATTCGTCGGTACTGACCAGCATCTCTATCTGACCTCGTCCTATTTGCCAGCACTTGGCCCATATCCCTCTAAACCCTCCCTATTCAAACATCTTTTAAATGCTGTAAGGACCTAAGGGGCAACTTTTTCACGCAGAGGGCAATGCATGTATGGAATGAGCTGCCAGAGGAAGTATGGAGGCTGGTACAATTGCAGTATTTAAAAAGCATCCGAATGGGTATATGAATAGGAAGGGTTAAGAGGGATATAGGCCAAATACTGGGAAATTGGATTAGAAACCTTTCAGATATCTGGTCAGTAGGGATGAGTTGGACTGAAGGGTCCGAAGGATCCGCAAGGAGACCCCTCCCCCTCACGGATACAGGTCCAGTGGTGGTTGAAGGAGGCAGAGGATCAACTCCGGGGCTGTCTGGAACCGGCTGACTGGGCCGTGTTCAAACAGGCCGCAGGTACCTTGGACGAGTACACCACCACCATCACAGACTTTATCAGCAAGTGTGTGGAGGACTGCATACCAAAGAAGTCAATCCGGGTATTCCCCAACAGGAAACCCTGGAGGAATCAGGACATACAGGCCTTCAGACCAGGAGACCCACTCAATATAAGGAATCCAAGTATGGCCTTCACAGAGCCATTAAGACAGCCAAGGACCAATACTGATCCAAACTAGAGACCCAGACAGACACCCAGCAACTATGGCAAGGACTGAATGACATCACAGGTTCAAAAAAGAGACAATGCAAGATAGTAGATGATGACACATCCCTCGCAGATCGTCTCAACGCCTTCTACGCTCACTTTGAGCAGAATTTCGGTGGAGAGGTAACACCTACTCTGACAAGTCCTAACAAACCTATCCCAACAGTCACTGCATCAGAGGGCAGATCAGTTTTCCTTCGTGTGAATCCAAGGAAAGTGATGGGACCAGACGGAGTACCAGGCCGTGCACTCAGAGAATGTGCAGATCAACTGGCAGAGGTCTTCTTGGACATCTTCAACCTCTCCCTGCAGCAGCCCACTGTCCCGGCCTGTTTCAATAGGGCCAACATCATCCCTGTGCCTAAGGAGGCTCATGCAGCATGTCTCAATGACTACCGCCCAGTGGCCCTAACCTCGGTGGGCATGAAGTGCTTTGAAAGGCTGGTCATGGCATTAATCAACTCCTGCCTCCCCACTACTCTTGACCCACTCCAATTTGCCTATCGGACCAACAGATCCACGTCAGATGCCATATCACTTGCCCTTCACTCCTCCCTAGAACATCTTGACACCAAGAACAGCTACATAAGAATCCTACTCATTGACTACAGTTCAGCCTTCAACACTATTATCCCCTCGAGACTGATGACTAAACTTAGTGATCTCGGACTAAGCAACTGAATCCTCAGTTTCCTGACTCAGGCTACAATCAGTGAAGATTGGGAACAAGATTTCATTCTCACTAGTATTCAACACTGAAGCCTCCCCAGGGGTGCGTACTCAGTCCCCTACTGTACTCACTGTATACCCATGACTGCGTCGCCAAATACCAGACGAATGCCATTTACACATTCGCTGATGTCACCATCATTGTCGGTTGAATCTCAGATGGCGATGAAACAGACTACGGACGGGAGGTAGAAGACCTGGAAAAATGGTGCACTGAGAACAACCTAACTCTCAATGCCAGCAAAACCAAGAAACTCATTATTGACGTTCGGTAGGATGTTACTCATGCCCCCCAACACATTAACAGCATAGAGGTGGAATGAGTGGAGAGTGTCAAGCTCCGAGGAGTAGTCATCCAGAATAAATTTCTTGGACTCTTCATGTGGACGCACTGGTTACAAAGGCCCAACAACTGAGGAAATTTGGCATGACGGTGAATACCCTTGCCAAATTTTATAGGTGGGCCATCGAGAGCATTCTATCTGGATGTATCACTACCTGGTATGGAAGCTAGTATGGTATTTAACAATTTCTCCTTCGAATCCTCCCACTTCCTCCAGACCAAAGGGGTAGCCATGGGCACACGTATGGGCCCCAGCTATGCCTGTCTCTTTGTTGGCTACGTAGAACAGTCCATCTTCCGTAATTACACCGGCACCACTCCCTACCTCTTCCTCTGCTACATTGATGACTGCATTGGCGCCACCTCGTGTTCCCGCGAGGAGGTTAACTTCACCAACATATTCCACCCTGACCTTAAATTTACCTGGACCATCTCTGATACCTCCCTCCCCTTCCTGGACCTCTCCATCTCCATTAATGACAACCAACTTGACACCGACATTTTTTCCAAACCCACCAACTCCCACAGCTACCTGGATTACACCTGTTCCCACCCTACTTTCTGCAAAAATGCCATCCCGTATTCCCAATTCCTCCACCTCTGCTGTATCTGCTCCCAGGAGGATCAGTTCCACCACAGAACACACCAGATGGCCTCCTTCTTTAGAGACCGCAATTTCCCTTCCCACGTGGTTAAAGATGCCCTCCAATGCATCTCGTCCACATGCCGCACCTCCGCCCTCAGACCCCACCCCTCCAACTGTAACAAGGACAGAATTCCCCTGGTGCTCACCTTCCACCCTACCAACCTTCACATAAACCAAATCATCCACCGACATTTCCGCCACCTCCTAAAAGACCCCACCACCAGGGATATATTTCCCTCCCCACCCCTTTCCGCCTTCCGCAAAGACCGTTCCCTCCGTGACTACCTGGTCAGGTCCACGCCCCCCTACAACCCACCCTCCCATCCTGGCACCTTCCCCTGCCACCGCAGGAATTGCAAAACCTGTGCCCACACCTCCTCCCTCACCTCCATCCAAGGCCCTAAAGGAGCCTTCCACATCCATCAAAGTTTTATCTGCACATCCACCAATATCATTTGTATCCGTTGCTCCTGATGCGGTCTCCTCTACATTGGGGAGACTGGACGCCTTCTTGCAGAGCGATTTAGGGGACATCTCCGAGACACTCGCACCAATCAACCACACCGCCCTGTGGCCCAACATTTCAACTCCCCCTCCCACTCTGCCGAGGACATGGAGGTCCTGGACCTCCTTCACCACCATTCCCTCACCACCAGGCGCCTGGAGGAAGAACGCCTCATCTTCTGCCTCGGAACACTTCAACCCGAGGGCATCAATGTGGACTTCAACAGTTTCCTCATTTCCCCTTCCCCACCTCACCCTAATTCCAACCTTCCACCTCAGCACTGTCCCCATGACTTGTCCTACCGGCCTATCTTCTTTTCCACCTATCCAGTCCACCTTCCCCCCTGAACTATCACCTTCATCCCCTCCTCCACTCACCTATTGTACTCTATGCTACTTTCTCCCCACCCCCACCCTCCTCTCATTTATCTCTCCACCCTTCAGGCACTCTGCCTGTATTCCTGATGAAGGGCTTTTGCCCGAAACGCCATTTTTACTGCTCCTCGGATGCTGCATGAACTGCTGTGCTTTTCCAGCACCTCGCTAATCTAGACCCTGGTTCCCAGCATCTGCAGTCCTTGTTTTTACCTATGGCAACTGTACCATTCAAGATCAGAGACGGTTACAGAGAGTGGTGAACTCGGCCCAGACAATCACAAAGGCCAACCTCCCATCTATAGAATCCATCTACTAGGCCCGCTGTCAACGAAAGGCCCCCAGCATTCTCAAAGATCCATCCCACCCTGACAATGTTTTTCTACAACCTCTACCATCGGGGAGAAGGTACAGAAGCCTGAACACACACACCAGCCGGTTTCATAACAGTTCCTACCCTACTGTTGTGAGAATACTGAATAGACTAACAAACTCTTAACATTCGCCTGTACCTGTGTTTTTGTTTTTGCTGCTGTTTACCTATTATTTACTATCGATGCTACTTAACTCTGGGATCTGCCTGTATTGCTCACAAGACAAAGCTTTTCACTGTGCCTCGGTACACGTGACAATAAATTCAATTCAATTTCCGTACTGTACATCTCTATGACTCTATCTCAATCCACTTTCAGGAAATCAAATTGCCTGCTTCCTTCACACAGGAGCAGCAGAAAACCATTCAGCCCACTGAGTTCACTCTGTCATTTACTGAGATCTTGGCTTGTCTGATAATCCATTTGCGTGCCTTTTCCCCAAAACCTGATTGCTTTACTGACTAAAAATCTTTCAATTTCAGCCTTATGTATTTAAACATCCAGCCCACTCAGCCCCTGTGCCAAAGAACTCTATCACCTCATTACCTTCAGAGACAAGAAACTCCTCCTCATCTCAATCAGAATTGTGTTCTGATATTCCGAGATTACACTCCCTGCTCCTACCTGCCCAGTATGTCTCCCACTCCTACGGGCTCCATACAATGCATCCCATCTCCCTCACCCATGGCCCGAGTGTATTTTTCTCTGGGGAAGCTCTGATATATTTGCCTTGTTTGATGAGAGCTGTCAGTATTGCTATTGGATTCAGTGACCACCGGGACTTGGAGCAAGTTAGAGAGGAGCTGGAGGATGAGAACATGTCTCATTGCTCATGGTTTAATGTTTTAATACAGCCAGTAAAATGAATCCCACTTGCAAATTGAAGCTAAAAGCTATGCCCTTCGGGAGGCAAGTTTGCTCACTAGTGACTCATGAATCAGAAACAGAAAAAGCCAAGCCCTTGGGGAAGGCAATGCCCTTGTGGTATTGTCACTCAACAGTTAATCCAGAGACTCAGGTCATGTTCTGGGGATCTCTAGTCTATCTCTATGGCAGATAGCGTAACTTCAATAAAAATCTGCAAGTCTGAGGCCATTGTTAGTAAAAACCCATCTGGTTCACTCATGGCCTTTCAGGAAGGAAACTGCTGGTCTGGCCTACATGTGACTCCCGGTCCACAGCAATGTAGTTGACTACATTCGGGGCAATAAATGCTGGCCTAACCAGAAACACCCATAAGTACATTTTTTAAATGAGCTGTTTTAAGATGATGGTCGAGGGATAAATATTTGGCAACTGATAAGAGAAAGCACGCCTGCTTTTCTTTATAACACAGGCAGGTTACATGCACCAGAGAGGACTGACATTGTCTCAGGATAAAATCTCACCAGAAATTGCAACAGTGCAATATTCCCTGGTGTGGGACCCTGAACCCATGCTCTCTGACTCAGAGACGAGAGTTTACCCCAACACTGAGACACAGCAGCGAAAACTGCTCTTGGATATTTTATAATTTGCATAGCAATAGCCTCTCCCAAACTCTTCATTATAAAAGCTACAAGACAACAGAATTTAACATGATCTAGCTGACCCAGAGGCACATTCATACAGTGCAAAAACTTTGATTGTTTATATTCAAAGATGCAGTCAATCGAATGTCACCTCGACAACATAATGCTGTGAGTGAACTCCCTCAGGTGTGAAGGGAATTCTATAAGGTTTGGAGCACTACTGGACTCTGTCTGTCATATCAGAGTGTGTGTCACTGTTTAATGTTGTATATTAGTAAGATTGAAAGACCAGAGGTAAATAAACGTAACCCAAGAAGCTTTTACATAGACCATTAAATATTCAAGGAGAAAGTGAGGACTAGAGATCCTGATGAAGGGCTTATGCCTGAAACACCAACTCTTCTGCTCCTCAGATGCTGCCTGACCTGCTGTGCTTTTCCAGTGCCACACCACTGAATAATCTGTCATTGCCTTTTCTCATGAACGTCACCCAGTGAATTACTGAAGATTGTTTGTCGATTTGTTTTCTTCGTTTATCCTCTACCAACATCTGTTACCTCACACAAATAAAAGCAAATTCCTGCAGATGCTGGAAATCTGAAATAAAAGCTAAGAGTGTCTATGGAGAGAGAAACCAAGATATCGTTTTGAGTCCAGTGACCCTTCTTCCTAACAGGCTCTTCTGAAAGAAGGGACTCTCTCCAAAGACACTGAGTTTCTGTTATAACCTCTATTATGTTATTCAAATCTGCCTTATTTACCTTTTATAGAGACAAAACAAAAACTGCAGATGCTGGAATCCAAAGTTGACAAGCAGGAGGCTTGCTGTGTTCTTCCAGCCTCCTGCTTATCTACCTTTAATGTCAATCTTCTGTTTTCCTCAACTATTATCACAAATATTTTTGTTGTTGGAAATTTAGACTCATCGAACTAATTCATTCTCACCAAGGATGTCAGATGAATGTAAGTTCTTCCTTTGCAATGTTTACTTCGTTAGTGAAAATGTCCAGTATTTATCCCCCATCCTCAATTGTCTATGACAAGCCAACTTCTTTCTGAACAACTTCATGTGGCATAACGAAACACATAGTGGTGTCAGGGAGGGAATTCTAGGATTTTGACAATGAAGGAAAGGCGAAATATTTAGAAGTCAGGATGGTGAGTGGCTTGGAGGGTAACTTGAGTTTTAAGTGGTCATGGGTTTGGAAAGTGCTGTCCAGATAGTTTTGAGATAAGAACCCAGAAGGGAAAAGTAGGAATTGTTTGCACACCAAGTTATTATGATCTGTAATGCACTGGCTGAAAGGAAGACAGTGGAGATTCCACAATCCCTTTCAGCAGGAAACTGGATAAATAGTTGAAATGGGAAAATTGCAGGGACGGGGCAGGAACAAGGGACTTGCAGAGTCATAGAGTCATAGAGATGTATAGCATGTAAACAGACCCTTCGGTCCAACTTGTCCATGCCAACCAGATATCCCAACCCAACGTAGTCCTACCTGCCAGTACCCGGCCCATATCCACCTTTCCTATTCATATACCCATCCAAATGCATTTTTAAATGTTGCAATTGTACCAGCCTCCACCACTTCCTCTGGAAGCTCATTCCATACACATACCACCCTCTGACTTGGACCCATTGCCCTTCCAAACAGCCAGCACAGGTATGGTGGACTGAATGGCCTCTTCCTGTACTACTGTGTTCTCCAATGTTATAAAAAGAGACTGAAACCAAGAAGGTCCTCACGGTGTCTGAAAGCTAACCATAAATCCTTATTCTCAGCAGGTCAGAGGTCAGACATTGGAGGAGAATCTGGAGGACAGAGAGCCTGAGAAATCTAACCCAGCAAGAGATCGCACTTTAAGACAGCTCAAGGAGAAGGTTGAAGTTGAAGTAAAGGTTACAGAGTTTCATGACACTGGACAAATTCTCAGTGCCCTCCTAAGTGTGTGTAGACAGTGACACTAACACCTTTCTAAACATTTACCATGGAGGAATGGAATATGGGAAGAAGATTCATTACATAGGTATCTTATTTGTAAACTTGGCTATTAAACTGGACATAACTATGGAGATTTCTATTTTTTTTTAAATTTACAACTTTTAAAAAGTTTAACTTTTAAAAAGGTTTTGCGATTTACATGTGAAAGAACTGAAACCAACATGGTCATTCTAAAAAATGAGAGACTTAACCAACAATCCAAGTCTTTTTCAATATATAACTTCAGTTACATCACATTGTAAACTTTTGCTATAAATTCTGTGTCTTACGATCTTATACTCCACAACCACCCAATGAAGGAGCAGCACTCTGAAAACTAGTGTTTCCAAATAAACCTGTTGGACTGTAACCTGGTGTTGTGTGATTTTTAACTATCTGCTTATTGGGTGTGCTAGGAGGGAGAGACATTGTTTCAGTTTTATTTCTGATTTAGTCTGTGAATGGTACTGAGGTATCTGAAGTTTGTTGATACATTAATTTTTAGTAAAGCTTTAAAACTAATGCAAAGCTTGAGGTGAATAATTCAGGGCACTAGAAACAAATGTAGGGAAAAGAAAAGATCTGTTTATACCTAACGTGAAAACGTTATGTGGAGATGCTGCTGTTGGACTGGGATTGACAAAGTCATTATTTAAAAGCTTTATATAATATAACAAGCTTTCAGAGCACTGCTCCTTTGTCAGGTGAACCTGATTTTAAATACACTGGTAGGATTATAATCTGGTTTGGGGTGACTTCTGACTGAGGTAAAGATGGCATCTGTTTATTTTTTCAGCATGTTTGATTGTGGATTGAAATGGGAAAATAATATTTTAAAACCAAGCACTGCTGAAGGATTGTTGCACTTTTAAACAGCAAGGAACTTGATACTCATTGTAAGTACTGTTTACAGAGCTGCTTTTTTAAGGAGTAGTAGGAGGCTGGTTATGTAAGAGTTGGAATCAGGGGTTTACATACAAATTGAAGTTTGGCCAGCAAGAAGAAACTGACTGATCTGTGGACTAGTGACCAGTTATCAATGGCAAAAACTTCCTGCCTGCCAACAATGACATAATTGGTTCCTGGGTTGAACAGCTTGAATAGGCAGATGTCATCCAACTTCTGGACAGAAAGAAGCTATATTTCTCCTCTGCAATAAAAAGCATGTCAAGCTTGAAAATAGCCAGTTCATTTTCCATCATCAGTAGCTGTAAGCTTCAACTATAAGCTATGACTATAAGCTATGACTTTATAAGCCAATTGGAGATCAGAGACTTTTAGAACTGGCAACCAGTTACCCTGTGTCTCCTGCAAATAAGTGGAAGTATCTGGAGAAGGAAGATAAAGAAGCAGGAACTGATCTGCAAAAGGATCATCTCAGAAAACGCTGTGGACAGGAACCATTGTAATGTCTTCCTGGCTTTCCCTACCATAATACCCATGTTTGTGTCTGTCTGTGTTTGTAGAAGTGAAGTCTTAGACGTGGGCAAGAGTTATAACTAGTAAAGTTATAAGTTCATAATTCATCATTGTTTATCTGTAATTAGAATCTATCTTTTGATAATAAATAGTGATTCTTGTTAAATACAGATATCCGGGCCATGTGTTAACCTGGGTCTGAATGGATTGAATTAAATTGAATTGAATTTATTGTCCCGTGTACCGAGGCACAGTGAAAAGCTTGTCTTGCGAGGATTACAGGCAGATCACAGAGTTAAATAACATAGCTAAGTAAATAATAGGTAAACAGTAGCAAAAACAAAAATACAGGTACAAGCGAATGCTAAGAGTTTGTGAGTGCATTCAGTATTCTAACAATAGTAGGATAGAAACTGTTTCAAAATCTACTAGTGCGTGTGTTCAGACTTCTGTACCTTCTCCCCGATGGTAGAGGTTGTAGAAAAACACTGCCAAATGGCATGGATCTTTGAGAATGCTGGCAGCCTTTCCTTGACAGCGGGCCTGGTAGATGGATTCTATAGGTGGGAGGTTGGCCTTTGTGATTGTCCAGGCTGAATTCCCCACTCTCTGTAACTGTCTCTGATCTTGAATGGTACAGTTGCCATACCAGCTAGTGATACATCCAGACAGAATGCTCTCAATGGCACACCTATAAAATTTGGCAAGGGTATTCACCGTCATGCCAAATTTCCTCAGCTGCCTGAGGAAGAAGAGATGTTGTTGGGCCTTTGTAACCAGTGCGTCCACATGAAGATTCCGAGAAAGCCTGTTGTGGATGACCACTCCCAGGAGCTTGACACTCTCCACTCATTCCACCTCGGTGCTGTTAATGTGTTGGGGGGCATGAGTAACATCCCGCCGAAAGTCAATAATGAGTTTCTTGGTTTTGCCGGCATGGAGAGCTAGATTGTTCTCAGTGCACCATTTTTCCAGGTCTTCCACCTCCCGTCTGTGGTCTGTTTCGTTGCCATCTGAGATTCGACCGACAATGTGTAAATGGCATTAGTCTGGTATTTGGCGACGCAGTCATGGGTATACAGTGAGTACAATACAGGGCTGAGTACACACCCCTGGGGGAGGCTCCAGTGTTGAGTGTTAGTGAGGATGAAATATTGTCCCCAATCTTCACTGACTGTGGCCTGTGGGTCAGGAAACTGAGGATCCAGTTGTAGAGAGTGGGGCTTAGTCCGAGATCACTAAGTTTAGTAATCAGTCTCGAGGGGATAATAGTGTTGAAGGCTGAACTGTAGTCAATGAGTAGGATTCTTACGTAGCTGTTCTTGGTGTCAAGATGTTTTAGGGAGGAGTGAAGGGCAAGTGATATGGCATCTGACGTGGATCTGTTGGTCCGATAGGCAAATTGGAGTGGGTTAAGAGTAGTGGGGAGGCTGGAGGTGATTAATGCCATGACCAGTCTTTCAAAGCACTTCATAACCACCGAAGTTGGGGCCACTGGGCGGTAGTCATTGAGACATGCTGCATGAGCCTCCTTAGGCACAGGGATGACGTTGGCCCTCTTGGAACAGGCAGGGACAGTGGCCTGCTGCAGGGAGAGGATGAAGATGTCTGAGAAAATCTCTGCCAGTTGATCTGCACATGCTCTGAGTCCCATCGCTTTCCTTGGATTCACACGAAGGAAAACTGATCTGACCTCTGATGCAGTGACTGTTGGGATAGGTTCATCAGGACTTGTCAGAATAGATGTTGCCTCTCCACCGAAATTCTGCTCAAAGTGAGCATAAAGGCATTGAGATGATCTGCGAGGGATGTGTCATCATCCGCTATCTTGCATTGTCTCTTTTTAGAACCTGTGATGTCATTCAGTCCTAGCCGTAGGACTGTTGTAATCTTAGGTAACCTTCTTCGCTTTCCACTACACCTCCAATTTTAGTGTCATCTTCAAACTTACTAACTATACCTCTTATGTTCACATCCAAATCATTTATGTAAATGACAAAAAGTAGAGGACCCAGCACTGATCCTTGTCGCAGTCCACTGGTCACAGGCCTCCACCACCACCCTCTGTCTTCTACCTTTGAGCCAGTTCTGTATCCAAATGGCTAGTTCTCCCTGTATTCCATGAGATCTAACTTTGCTAACCAGTCTCCCATGGGGAACCTTGTCAAACACCTGACTGAAGTCCATATAGATCACATCTGCCCTCTGCCCTCATCAATCCTCTTTGTTACTTCTTCAAAAAACTCAGTCAAGTTTGGCAACTTTCACAGTGGTGTAGCAATGGTCTAAAATGCTCGGGCCCCTAATGGGGCCGGTAATGTTCTGGTGGTACTTGGACAACACCTTCCTTAGATTGGTTTGATTGAAGTTGCCAGTCACAGTAAACGGAGCCTCAGGGTGTTCTATCTCCAGGGTGTTAGTGGGGGAGTACAGCACATCCAGAGCTTCTTCAACCTTTGCTTGTGGCGGTATGTACACACCAGTTAGTATAGCAGCAGGAAATTCCTGTGGTAGGTAGAAGAGTTTGATGGTGAAGAGTTCAAGGTTTGGGGAGCAATGGCTACCCAGGGTTGCAATGTCCATGCACCACAAGTTGTTGATTAAAAAAGCAAACCCCTCCACCCTTTGTCTTACCCGAGGACGCTGTATAGTCTATACGATGGATAGAAAAACTATCAGCCCAAAGTGTGCAGTCAGGAATGGACAGGTTGAGCCAGGTTTCTGTGAAAGGTAAGTAACAGGTAAGTTAGGAATTCTGCCTGCTTTTATAAAATCTTTAACTCTTGTGACGACTCCAGAAATAGTGGGGCTTGATTTCCAGTGCAGTGCTTCAGTGAGATGTAACACTAGCAACAAGGTTTCCCCTGACCCCTGGGAAGCAGGAAAACAGACCGTCCAGAAGGTCAAGATATATAGCAGAGTCAGTTAGAGCGAAAAGTGTAGCAGTCCCAAAACATGTCAGGACAGGGAATAAAATTCCTGATTGGCTGAAAGGAAAACTCCAGAGGCAGAAAGGTGCTGGAAGCAGAGGATTTGGAAAACCCATGTGTTTGTTCTAAGTGTGTTTTGAAGTCAGCGCAATCAGTTACAATTCTACTAACTGAGCAATCAACTTTAATTTGGAACGGAAACAAAAATTGCTGGAGAATCTCTGAACACCTGGCAGCATCGATGGAAAACAAGCAGAATTAACATTCCAGTTCAGTGACCCTTCCTCAGAACTTTAAAGTGGAGACCGAGTGACCTTTCTGTAAGATTGAGTGTCTGTAAGATAACAACAAAGTCTGTTACAAACAAAGGCAAAAATAACTTCAGTAAAAAGGTAAATTCCCCATAGTCCTATCAGACAATGGGGTAGATGTTGGATGTTAGAAATGTGAAACAAAAACAGAAACTAAGCAGGTCTGGCAGCATCTGAAGAAAGAAAAATAAAGTTAATGTTTTGAATCCAGTGACCTTTCGTCAGACAGTACAGAATCTGTCAGAACTGTTTTTGAAGGTAAAAGATTTGAATCTTTATTTATTGAATCTAGAGTGAGTGCTCATTTGCTAAATTGTCTGGTTTTCAATGAGAGTGATACCCAACAGTGTGGGTTCAATTCCCACACCAACGGAGGTTACCATGAAGGACACTCCTTCTCAACCTCTCCCCTTGTCTGAGGCACGGTGACCCTCAGGTAAAACCACCACCCGTTGTCCCTCTCTAGTGAGAGAGGAGTGCTATGGTCTGGTAAGCCTATGGCGACTTTACTTTTTTACCATTGTTATTTTTGCCATTGTTTGTAATAACCTTTGATGCTCTTTTGTGAAGAGTATATTGGCAACCTCTTGTGAATGTGTTCAGTGACTGAACATCAAACTGCGAAACTAAAACTTGTGATCTATCAAGTCAGTTTTCCATCTGTGACCTGACCTGTACGGATGACCATCATCTGGGATCATCACAAGTAAAAGACATGAATTTCACAACTTAGAGTTACACCCTTAAACTTCAACGTTTTAAAATAGCTACAAAACTTTATATACACACAAAATATAGTTGGTTCTTGCTTAAAATCTCAAACATTTGCCAAATCTCTCCCAGCAGTATTGCGGGAGCACCTTCATTACACAGGCTTGTTTTCAAATTGTCACTCACTCACTCACAGGTTCGGAGCACCAGTGCCTAGGCTAGCATTTATTGCCTATGCCATTTACAGCCAATAGTTAAGCCATTCAAGAAGATGCCTGATGGCCAATCAAATCACAGTGGGTCTGGAGTCACATGTAGACCAGATCGGGGAAGGACAGCAAATTTTGTTCCAGAGAGGACACTAATGAATTAGATGGGTTTATGATGGCAATGGTTTCAAGGTTATCATTAATTTGATTTGACCATTAGATTTATTAATGGAATTTAAATCTGACCAGCTGCCATGGCAGGATTTAAATCCATATTTTCAGGTCTGGATTGCAAGCGCAGTGACATTACGACACCATCCCCTCCTTTCAGACAAGGCATTGACAACAAACATTGCAGGATGGTGGAAATCTGAAACAAAACCCACACAAAGGCTGCTGAGGCTGGGGTTAGAAAGATAATGTCAAACTGTAACTGATCATTTTTGGAAGGCAAAGAATGTTTAAGATTAGGGAACCAAGGCAAGCTGAGATACAGATCAGACACGATCTAACTGAACAGCAGAACAGGCTGAAGGATGGAAAGACAATCTGACCCATGATTTATATTCCATCTCTACCTCATTTACATAGAACAACACAGAATAGAACAGCATAGTACCCATCATGGGGCAGCACAGTAACTCAGTGGTTAGCACGGCTACCTCACAGTGCCAGGGACCCAGGTTCGAGTCCAGCCTCAGGTGACTGTCTGTGTGGAGTTTGTACATTCTCCCTGTGTCTGTGTGGGTTTCCTCCTACAGTCCAAAGGTGTGCAGTTTAGGTGAATTGGCCATGCTAAATTGCCCCATAGCGTTAGGGGCAAATGTAAGGTCGGGGAATGAGTCTAGATGGGTTATCCTTTCAAGGGTTGGTGTGGACTTGTTGGGCCAAATGGCCTGTTTCCATACTGTAGGGATTCGAACAGGCCATTCAGCCCACTGGCTCTACATCAGTGTTTATGAAAACATAAAACATTTTCCAAACTTTAACTGTCCCAAAATGTTTTACAGCCAACGAAACACTAGAATTCGCTGTTCAAAAGAAAGTAACATGGCAGTCAATTTACACAAAGTAAGATCCCACAAACAGCCACATGGTGTTGAACAGTTAATGTCCCTCCTGCCACCCATTTAACCCTCCCTATCCTGCTATTCCTTTCTGCTTCATGCCTTTATCCAACTCCCCCTTAAGTCCAGCTGTTCCATTCACCTTAGCCATTTCCTGTAGCACAAATTCCAAACACCCTCGAGGTAAGAGATTTTTCCTGAATTTCAGGTCAGATTTATTCCATATTGATGCACGCTAGTTTTGGAATTGACACATACCAGATTTAGTCAAATCTTCGATAGTCTAAGTCGGTCTGAAATGTTTGGAGAAATTGGAAACACTGGAATGTGTGAAACCTCATCTTCATCCAGGTGTGGAACAGCCCTGTCCAAGATTCAGCTCCAAACACAGAGTGGATCAATTAGCTTGGAATCCTTCAAACGTGCTGAAGTACAGTCTCTTGAGTAAGCTTTCATCAAAACTCAATACATTAAAACTCCATTCTAATATAGCCAGGCTTGCCAAAGATTGCCTTTTCCTGAACTTGCCAATTATTAGAAATGTATTTCTTGCTCGTGCTTTATTTAATTCTTCAATACCCCACTTTCCCCAAACTCATCTTCTTTATGAGGGTGTTAACAACCAATGATAACTTCCCGCAGCCACCACTTTCTGTTATCAGCATTTATTACCCATCCCCAGTTGCTCAGGGGGAAGAGAAAATGTAATTTGTTGCTGTGAGCCTGATGGATTTTTACAACATAGAACATTACAGCGTAGTAATTAAAACAGACTCAAGTCCCTCAGCCTTTCCTCATAAGACCTTCCCTCCATACCAGACAACATCTGAGTAAATCTCCTCTGAACCCTTTCCAAAGCTTCCACACCCTTCCTATAATGCGATGACCAGAACTGTATGCAATACTCCAAGTGCAGCCACACCAGAATTTTGTAGCATGACCTCATGGTTCTGAAATTCAATCCCTCTACCAATAAAAGCTAACACACCGTATGCCTTCTTAACAACCCTAACAACCTGGGTGGCAACTTTCAAGGATCTATGCACATGAACACCGAGATCTCTCTGCTCATCAACACTACCAAGAATCTTACATTAGCCCAGTACCCTGCATTCCTGTTACTCCTTCCAAAGTGAATTACATTTTTCTGCATTAAACTCCATTTGCCACCTCTCAGCCCGGTTCTGCAGCTTATCTATGTCCCTCTGTAACCTACAACAACCTTCAGCACTATCCACAACTCCACTGACCTTAATGTTATCCACAAAATTACTAACCCAACAACTGACAGTGGCTCTACAGCTTTTTATTCCTACCACAGTGGGGTTTGAACGCCCTATCCCCAGATCATTAATCTGGCTTTCTGGATTAGCAGCACAGTGACATTACTGACTACCCCATGACCTCTTCCTGAAATGTATAGCATTGACTGTGTTGTAGCGGCAGGGCTGGTTCACTGCGCTCTGTGAGCTTTGGATCATGACCAAAGTTGCTGCCACCATCCTCTTTAAATTGAAGAAAGTCCAGTACCTGCTCCATCTTGTGTGGGAGAGGAAAGCCTGGTCTAACTAGTCTCGTGTCTTCACAAAGAATAGTTTATTGCATGTTAGCAACTAGTTACAGGTTACATTGATACGATATCCATTGCCATAGAAACATAGAAAATAGGAGTGTAGGAACAGAGAAAATTGGACTCTAAGACGTATTCCTGCTCCTGTTTTCTATACTTCTCAACTATCGCAGAGTACATTTGACATGAAAAGACTCTACAAGTAAAGTTCAAATGACCATAAGGATCTACAGAGAGTTGTGAACACAGCCCAGTCCACCACACAAACCAGTCTTCCATCCATTGGCTCCATCTATACTTCCCAAAGCCTCAGAAAGACAGCCAACATAATTAAAGACCCCTCCTACGTCAGTTACAATCTTTCCACCTCTTCTGTCAGGCAGAAAATACAAAAACTTAAACCCACTTACCAACAGACTCAAGAACAGCTTCTTCCTTGATGTTATTAGACTTCTGGTTGGACTTCTCAAATTTTAAACTTAATGTCGATCTCACTGTCTGTGCACCTTCTCTACAGCCATAACTTTGTACTCTTTGCTCTGTTCTATTAACCTGATGCACTTTGTATGGTATGATCCGCTTGTACTGCACACAAAACAAAACTTTCCACTGTACCTAGGTACATGTGATAATAATTTATCAAATCAAATCAGATGAGTTGTCCTCAGCTCACTCCTGTCTATAGTGGGATCTTGACTGTGTATCAGAGACACAAAGGACATGAGAGAAATTCCACCAGCAATACCTTCCCTGCAACCACCAGTTTTAATGGGGGGACTATTGAACAAATGCTAATGACCATCTTGGACCCAGCTTCACAAGCATTGAGTCAAAACTCCTCTTGGAAGAACAACTCCGATGGATGGAGCGCTGTATCCAGTTGACTGAAAACCAGCTTCCTTACCAGACTTTATCTTCCCAACTCTCAACTGACCGGTGTTCCAGTGATAACAAGGAAATGCCTGTATGGAAGCACGGCAGCAGTAACATCAAGGACTGGGAGGTGCTGGTCATCAAACTTTCAGAACGACGACAGCTTGTCCATCGAGCTGCATTAACTTCAGTCCAAACAACTTCATGATGAAGTGGAGTAGCATCAGAGAAGCAAAGAGACATAGAAATATAGAAAACAGGAGCATGAGTAGGCCATTCGGCCCTTCTAGCCTGCTCTACCATTCAATATGATCATGGCTAATCAAACAACTCAGGAGCCTGTTCCTGCTTTTCTCCCATTTTCTTTGATCCCTTTAACACCAAGTGCTATACCCAACTCCTTCTTGAAATCATACAATGCTTTAACATAAAACACCAGTTCTGAGGAAGGGTTACTCGACCCAAAATGTTAACTCTGATTTCTGCTGCCAGACCTGTTCAGTTTTTCCAGCAATTTCTGTTTTTGTTAATGTTTTAGCCTTAACTGCTTTCTGTACGAGTGAATTCCACAAGTTCACCCTCTCTGGGCAAATTCCCTTTATCTCAGTTTTCAGAATTCCTGCAGTGTGGAAACAGGCCCTTCGGCTCAACAAGTCCACATCTACCCTTCCGCCTCCCTTATTATCCTATATTTACCCATGACTAATGCACTTAACTTACACATCCCTGGACACTATGGGCAATGTAGCATGGCCAATCCATCCTAACATGCACATCCCTGGAAACTATGGGCAATTTAGCATGGCCAATTCACCTAACCTGCACATCTTTGGATGAAACCGGAGCACCAGGAGGAAACCCGCCCAGACACGGGGAGAATGTGCAAACTCCACACAGACAGTCACCCAAGGCTGGAATTGAACCCAGGTCCCTGGTGCTGTGAGGTAGCAGTGCTAACCACTGAGCCACCGTGCCGCCTAAATGGCTTGAACCATGTCCTTGCACTGTGGGCCCTGCTTCTGGACTCCCCAATCACTGGGAATTGTACAGGTTTCTATGAGATCCCTCTTCATTATTTCAAATTCCCGTGAATATAGTCCTAAGCAATTCAGTCTCTCTTTGTAGGTCAGAAGGAATCAGGAATGCTCCCTGGATCGCACTGCATCTCGGGACATCCTGCTCCTTGTGCCCAGTGCTGATGATTGAGAATTGACCTGTTCAGTCACATGAAGACCCATAACCCTGAGGTCATCATTGAGCTGAGAGATAGCTGACAATCATGCCACATGATTAGATGTCAATTTTTGGGGTGTCTCGAGATTGTGAAGGGTGATGCAAGTTACTCCAGTATCCAGCGAGGGTGACATTTTCCATTCCCCAGTGAAAGTCTCGTCTTTGGAAACTATGAATGCAACAGCTTACATTTGAAGAGAGATCAATCTGAAATACTTCAATGTCTGTCTTACAAACAAAATCAAGGAATCACTGCTCTTTTAAACAATTGTACGACTATCCCAGATGAGAATGTGACCCAGTTTTTAAACAGCTCTGACGTGAGTTTTTTCATTTTTAGTGAATTGACGCAAGCAAAATCTTATTCTGAAACTCAGAGTGATGATCCTGGAGAATTCAGGATCTCTAAATATCCATTAAAAACCTTTCACAGATCCCGAGAGAGTTGCACCTTTGTGCAAATCGATCAGAGTCCAGATCACTCCCTCACTACACTCGGCATTTAAACTGCCTTCAACCAGAAATACAAAAGAAAACACATCACATGGCAGAACATACTGAAAATTAGCAATTAAAAGTAGAAAATATTGAATGCTGCAGTATCAGTGGGTCGGAGGGTCAGTGCTGAAGGAGTGCCGCATTGTTGGAGGGTCAGTACTGAGGGAGTGCTGCACTGTCGGAAGGTCAGTGCTGAGGGAGTGCCGCACTGTCGGAAGGTCAATGCTGAGGGAGTGCCGCACTGTCAGAGGGTCAGTCTGAGGGAGCGGGTGCACCATCGGAGGGTCAGTGCTGAGGGAGCAGACATTGTTGGAGGGTAAGTGCTAAGGGAGTGCCGCACTGTTGGAGGGTCAGTGCTGAGGGAGCACCGCACTCTTGAAGGTCAGTGCTGAGGGAGTAGGCATGTTGGAGGGTTAGTGCTGAGGGAGTGCTGCACTGTTGAAGGGTCAGTGCTGAGGGAGTGCTGCACTGTCGGAGGGTCAGTGCTGAGGGAGTGGATACTGTCGGAGGGTCAGTACTGAGGGAGTGCTGCACTGTCAGAGAATCAGTACTGAGGGAGTGCCGTACTATTGGAGTGCCAGTGCTGAGGGAGTACCACACTGTGGGAGGGTCAGTGCTGAGGGAGTGCCACACTGTGACATGTTCAAGTGAATGTCATGTGAGGGACCTTGCCATGTTGGGGGGTACAACACTCTAATCTGCACTGAGTAGATTACTCCACAGTGCTGATGTCTTTTAAAATGTACTCAGTGTCTGACTGAGTGGCATAGTGCTTGAACGAGGGTGAGGGGGTTACTGAGAGACAAACCCATGCCCTGTCCCCTCCCCTGTGACACTCCCACCCACCCTTTCCTACCATCACTCTCCACATCCTGCGATCCAGTGCTAGCACCTGGCATTGGGTGGGTGTAGTCCCAGCTGCAGCCTCCCTCTCCCTGGTAGTGCTGCCATTTATTACCAGCCTCTGGATCTCCTGTGAGCAGCCCCCACTTCACTCAGTCAGGCCTCCCTGTACGAGGCGACACCGGGACTCTGCTGATTCTCCAGTCAGTCCTGCGAAATCCAACTCTTAGATTGTTTCACTCGGTGATCCCAGAAGGAAAACAGTGAAAGATTCCAGAATATTCAATCATTTCCAAAGTGATAGCACCACAGGGACTGCGCAATATCCATTCCAATCTCTGCAGGGCTCATATACACTGATTCTGTGAGTATCACACACTTCATGTTTCATCATTGAAAATGAGGAAGCTTCAATTGATGAGTTTGTTCTCAGTCTGAGGTGTCTTTCCCTAACCCTGCGAGTGCCTATTGTCCATCTGTCTCTGTGCCTGTAACTGAGATTAGTAACACTCAAGACATCTCCGCTAGACAGATGTGCACTTGGATCAATGCAGCTCTGCACACACTCTGCTGTGTTCTCTAGCTGATCAGCTGCGGACGTAAAGAGCAAAGGTTCCTTTGATCAATCCATCCAGCAGCAAACATTGAACTGAAGGTACAAACTGGCTCATCTCAAAAACACACCTCCTTCCCTCAACCTTTCATCATTAGTTTTCAACCATTCTTTATATCACAAGAAAACAAGTTGTCCATTTCTGGATTTGCTACATATTTTAAAACCTGAGAGCATTTTGCTAACAGTAACAATCCTCGATTTAATTTGAACTCACTGAATTCATAGCCAAAGTAGGGCTTTAGATTCCCATTTCCCCATCTCCGATACCCTATACTCACTCACCTCCAACAACTCCCAGTCCAATAACACCTCAACTTTAAATAGAACAGAAAACTACAGATGCTGGAGAACTGGTCTGGCAACATCGATGGTTAGGATCCAGTCATCCCTGATCAGAACCTCAGGTCGAAAGGTTTTTTCATCTAATACCCCTGTGAGCTCACTGCAAATCTTCCCCAACACTCCCACCCACACCCCCATCCCCTTCTCTATCACCTCCTCTCATGCACCAAGGACTCTGTGTTCCTACAATTTTGACTTCTCTATATATCACTCTCTCCCCTTTGTCCTTCAGTTGTTCAGGCCTTAAACACTGGAACTCATTACCTAGTCTTCTTCCTGTCTCCTTTAAGACGTTGCTTAAACCCAACTTTCTAACTCTTAAGATAGTTTACCTGGTTACACTCACACTGTTGTCTCTGGGAGCTAACTGTGTATAAATTGACTTCTGAATTCCTTACTATTATATAATCATAGAATAACGCAGAAGGATGCCATTAGGGTCCATTGTACAGAGCACTTAGCTTGTTGACTGAGTGCCTCACTCACGTAGCAGCTCCTAGCTGCACACAGCATCTCTCCCTTACACTGCATTGTTACAATTTGCCTCCTCAATCAGAATGGCCAAGCTGATGGTCTTCCTGCCTTGCCATTGAGTGCAGACACAGGCCAGGCAGCTCGGCACTGCTCCACCAAGAGGGTGAACATGTTGCTGTACTGCAGGGTATGACTCCAATCAAACCCACACAGCTAGTGCCAGTAGCCTGCATGATTAACACACTGAATGTGCTTCAACCAAATAGCTCACTCTCTACATGAGTAGATCTCACTCAAATCCTCATCAACTGTCTTCACTCATGGGGTTCTGACTCAGTAAGTCAAGGCATTGTCCAATATCAGTCCATGGACTTGGAAATGGTCAGTTGGCCATTCGGGGGGTCGAAGGTCAGGGGGTCTGGATCACCACAAGGTGGGGGAGTGGGCCATGGTCTGTTCTGCAGATCTAGTGTGACCAGTCCAGGGAGTCAGTCAGGAGCTGCAGAGAGAGCAGTCAGGGCTCTGGTCACTCCTCATTTGGGGTTGTCCATCCAATTGATTTGGAGAGGGGGCGGGGGGGAGATCACAGTAGACCTGGAGATCAGCTTACTGAACATTAAGAAGGATTTTGATGGTTCTCTGCTGTAGTGGGAATGCTCAGGAAGCCAGTTGTAGAGAATGAAGACAGCAGGCTGGGATGTAGAGAGGATAATAATTGTGAAGGGGACAACTCAAGCATTTAAGGGTGTTGGACCAAAAAGTGTGGTGCTGGAAAAGCATAGTCAGTCAGGCAGCTCATTTCTGATGAAGAGCTTATGTTCGAAACTTCAACTCTCCTGTTCCTCAGATACTGCCTGATGGCTGTGTTTTTCCAGCACCACACTTTCTCACTCTGATCTCCAGCATCTGCAGTGCTCATTTTCTCCATGTAAGAGTGTTGGATGGAGCATGGGAGAGCACAGGTTACTGCAGGAAAAGGGTCACCCCTAGTCATTAACACCCTGGGTTTCAAAGGGGGTAACCATGCGTTACCATGTCTGGGCTTGAGCTGACTAAGCTGTAAGGAGACTCACTGAAGGAGGATGCTCCATAATAAGAATGATAATGATTCAGTCACTATCCTGGAACTCCCTTCTTAACAGCAGTGTGGGGGATACACACTCATAGTGGGTCAAGAAGGCAGTTCCCCACCGTCTTCTCAAGGCTGACGTGGGATAGGTAAGAGCTGCTGGGCCCAGCCAGAGATGTCAACGCTCCATAAATGAATTAAAAAACAATAATTTTTCAATAATAGAGTAACCTATAATTATCCTCTGCAGTGGGACAGTCCGGTACATGAGCACAAAAGACAAAACAGTCAAGGAGTTCATCACCATCCAGGGCAAGGCATCCCATTTGGTGGTACTACACCCACCCACCACCAACATTCACACCTCCACCACTGACGCACTCTGGCAGCATTATTTCCCATCCATAGGATGCATTGCAGCTACTCACAAGCCTCCTTAAATAACATGGAAACTTGGGAAATAGGAGCAGGAGGAGGCCATTCAGCCCTTCAAGCTTGCACCACCATTCAATATGATCATGGCTGATCATACAATCTCAGTATCCCTTCCAGCTCCCTCTTGAATATATCCAATGAATTAGCTCCAACAGCTTCCTGTGTAAGAGAATTCCACAGGTTCGCAACTCCCTGAGTGAAGAAATTCTTCCCCACCTCAGTCCTGACTGGTTTGTCCCTTATTCTTAGACAGGTAGCCCTTTCCAAACCTTGTGACATCTACAATCACCATCTCTGGGGTAATTAGGGATGAGCAATAAATTGCTGTCCTAGCCTGCAATGCCCATATCCTATGAATAAGCAGAAAGAAATTGTTAATTGCACAAAACATCTCCAAAACATTTCTTCTTTCTATCCAGCAACAAGGCAGCAAAAATAGCGAGATATTTAGAAATAGCTTGCATAAAATAAATTGCTCTGAATTGGTTGTTAATGGATTTTCGTTCAGCAGTCATTGAATGGAAAGACTGTGCAGAGCTCTCTGAAGTTAGACATTTGTGCACAGCCTTTATGATGCTGAGTGGTCAGCATTCTGAAATGCTCACAGGGTCTGTTTCCATGCTGTACACCTCTGTGACTCTCAAATCTGCAAAGCACAATTTGTCACCACAACTTCTCAAAATAGCACAGCCACTGAAAATACCCAGAAAGTCTGCTATCTCAACAGTTCACCCTAGAAATATCGACAGCACATCAACATCGCCCATACACACCACTCCCTTGAGAAGGTGGCAGGGGGCTTTCGTATGAACCACTGTGTGATGGAGGCAACAAAAACAGCCTGCATTGATATAGAATCCTTTGTGACATCAGGGCTTTTTTTTTCCATTCATTCACAGGATGAGGGCATCACTGACCAGGTCAGCATTTATTGGTCATCCCTAATTGCCCAGAGGGCAGTTGAGAGTCAACCACATTGCTGTGGGTCTGGAGTCACATGTAGGCCAGACCAGGTAAGGATGGCAGATTTCCTTCCCTAAAGGGACTTTAGTGATTCAAATGGGTCTTGCTGGAGGTTCAATTATTTGACTCTTAATCCAGATTTTTATTGAACTGAAATGCCATCATTTACAAAGGCAGGATTGAAACCCACGTGCCCTGGGCCTCTGTATTCATCGTCTGGCAAAAATACCACCACACTATCACCCTCCCCCTGCAACATTCGAAATGGTGGAGTCCTTTTGAGGTGGAATCCCTGCTGAAACTTGAGAATGGTAGCAACCAACTGATACTCTCATACAGCAGCAGCAGCGAAATAATGTTCAGATTGTTTGCTTTAAGTGGAGCTAGCTGAGGGATAAATATAAATAAGCAAGTTATCATTCAGATTGACACGAGCTGACAGGTCTGGGTCATGGTTTAACCTTTGACCTAGTGATTACCATCCACAGTAAACGTTAACTCTGTTTCTCTCTCCACATCTGTCCAGACGCATCTTAAATGAATCTACCGTGCCTGCCTCTACCATCTCTGCTGGCAATGCGTTCCAAACGCCCACCACCCTCTGTGTGAAGTACTTGCTGCGTGTATCCCCCTTAAACTTTCCACCTCTCACCTTTAAAGCGTGACCTCTTGTTATTGAATCCTTCACTCTGGGAAAAAGCTTGTCTCTATCCACCCTGTCTATACCCTTCATGATTTTGTGGACCTCAATCAGGTCCCCCCCCAACCTCCATTTTTCTAGTGAAAACAAACCTAACCTACTTAGCCTCTCTTCATAGCTAGTACCTTCCATACCAGGCAACATCCTTTTAAACCTTCTCTGCACCCTCTCCCAAGCGTCCACATCCTTTTGGTAATGTGGCACCCAGAACTGTACACAGTATTCTAAATGCAGCTGAACCAATGTCTTGTACAATTTTAACATGATTTGCCAGTTCTTATACTCAAAACCCCGTCCGATGAAGGCAAGCATACTCTATGCCTTCTTGACCACTCTATCCACCTGTGCAGCAACCTTCAGGGTACAATGGACCTGCACTCCCAGATCTCTCTGCTCATCAACTTTTCCCAAGGCTCTTCCATTCATTGTATAATTCACTCTAGAATTAGTCTTGCATAAATGCATCACCTCACATTTGTCTGGATTGAAAGCCATCTGCCACTTTTCCGCCCAACTCTCCAGTCTATTTATATCCTCCTGTATTCTCTGACAGCCCTTTATGCTTTCTGCTACTCCACCAATCTTTGTGTCATCTGCAAACTTGCTGATCATACCAACAGTCCCCTCTTCCAGATCATTTATGTATATCACAAACAACAGTGGCCCCAACACTAACCCCTGTGGAACACCACTGGTCACCTTTCTCCATTTTGAGAAACTCCCTTCAACTACTACTCTCTGTCTCCTGTTGCTCAACCAGTTCTTTATCCACCTAGCTAGAGCACCATGCACACCATGTGACTTCACTTTCTCCATTAGTCTACAACATGGAACCTTATCAAATGCCTTACTAAAGTCCATGTGTATGGCATCTACAGCCCTGCCTTCATCTATCAACTTGGTCACTTCCTCGAAGAACTCTATTAAGTTGGTAAGGCACGATCTCCCCCGCACAAAACCATGTTGCCCATCACTGATAAGCTCATTCCTTTCCAAACATAAATAGATCCTATCTCTCAGTACCCTCTCCAGCAACTTCCTCACCACCGACGTCAGGCTCACTGGTCTGTAGTTACCCAGAATACCCCTACCACCCTTCTTGTACAGGGGGACAATATGAGCAACCTTCCAGTCCTCCAGCACCTCACCTGTATTTAAGGATGCCACAAAGATATCTGTCAGGGCAACAGCTATTTCCTCTTTCACCTCCCTCAGCAACCTGGGATAGATCCCATCCGGTCCTGGGAAGTTGTCCACCTTAATAACCTCTAGCATACTCAACACCGGGGCGGCACGGTGGCACAGTGGTTAGCACTGCTGCCTCACAGCGCAGAGACCCGGGTTCAATTCCTGACTCAGGCGACTGACTGTGTGGAGTTTGCACGTTCTCCCCGTGTCTGTGTGGGTTTCCTCCGGGTGCTCCGGTTTCCTCCCACAGTCCAAAGATGTGCAGGTCAGGTGAATTGGCCATGCTAAATTGCCCGTAGTGTTAGGTAAAAGGGGTAAATGTAGGGGAATGGGTGGGTTGCGCTTCGGCGGGTCGGTGTGGACTTGTTGGGCTGAAGGGCCTGTTTCCCCACTGTAAGTAATCTAATCTAATATTACATCTTCCCTACTTATGCCAACGAGTTCACTAACGGGGAGAAATTGGCTTTCTGCTCCTGAACATTGGAGATCAAGTTTGATTAACTTGAAATCCTTTAGGACGTTGAGTGAGGTGGATAGAGATAGACTATATGCTTGAAAAATCACAGAACGTATGTGTTGTCGTGGTTCAGGAGGATCTATTCAGTCCATTATTCTGCTTGTCTGTTCGAGCGTTTTGATTTGGTGCTGTTCTCCTGCCTTTTCCCCATTATCCTGAACTTGCCTCTATTTGGGTGGCACAGTGGCTCAGTGGTTAGTACTGCAATATCACAGCACCAGGGACCCGGGTTCAATTCCAGCCTCGGGCGACTAACTGTGTGGGGTTTGCACATTCTCCCCGTGTCTGCGTGGGTTTCCCCCGGGTGCTCAGTTTCCTCCCACAGTCCAAGGTGTGCAGGTTAGGGTGGATTGGCCATGGGAAATTGCCTATAGTGCCTAGGGATATGCAAGTTATAGGAGTTAGCTATGAGTAATGTGGGGTTCCTGGGATAGGGTAAGGGACTGGGTCTGGGTGGAATGCTGTTTGGAGGGTTGGTGTAGACTCAATGGGCTGAATGGCTTACTTCTACATGGTAGGGATTCTGTGAGAATTTGATAGAATCCCTGTTGTTCCCACAGAATCCCTACAGTGTAGAAGTAGGCCATTCAGCCCATTGAGCCCACAGTGATCCTCCAAAGAGCATCTAATCCCCGTCTTGGACGCTGTGATTGAACCTGCCCCCACCACCTTTGTAGCCAGTGTATTCCAGCCCTCTAACTACTCATTGTGTGAAAAATTACTTTCCCACATTACTTTTGCTTCTTTTTATAATTTATTTTGTACCTGACCTTTCCATACCTGATCCTTTCGGGAATGGTTCCTCGCTACCTATTCCATCCAGACCCCTCTCTTCCCAACGCCCAGCTGAGACGGGTGTCCAACATTGAGACTGATATGGGTTGGGCAGGGCTGTTCAAAACAAACACAGAACTTGCTGGAAAAACTCAGCAGGTCTTGCAGCATCTGTGGAGAGAAAGCAGAGTTTATGTTTCAGTCTTCTTCAGGGATGTTAAAAATTTGGATAGATACACTGAAGATATAAATGAGCAGTGATCTAGCAGACTAGAGGGGCTGAATGGCTTCTGCCTCTAATTATGTCCAGGTGTAACTCACTGGCTAACTGAGCAATGTGTCAACATGTTGATATCTTCAACATCTAAGAAATCAGATGGTGTCACCACATCTGACAATTCCTCTGTCTCACTCTGACCAGCCAGTGCAGAATCGTTATGAATTCATTCACTGATGCCCCATGGCTAGGGTTTTTTTTTTATCAGACACACATTCACTGCTTCTCACACTCAAAGCAAATTTCTCCTTGACCTCCCTATGCCCTCCTTCTGCCTCACAGTGCTCAGACATCCTGTTGCCTTGTTTGTCTCATTGAGTAGTAATTGTTATGGACTAGGCCAGACTGCTCAAAACATTTGTAAGCAGGCAGCCCAGACCATAACTTTGCAATTTGTTTTGGTAAGTGTACAGTGAAAATTACTCAGATTAAGTTAGTCTAGGTTGACTATTAAAACAGACAAAAATTTAAAACAGACAAAACTTTATTCACAAAATTACATAATGAAACCCAAAGGACAGAATAAAGAACCCCTACAGAACTCAATCTATCCATATTAGACTTAATCATGCTGTTCCGAATATACACAACAGTCCCAATAAGCAAACTCCCTGAAACACAGTAAAAATGAAACAAAGGCTTACGGGTTGAAGTTAGAAAAGCAGAAGGAGAGAGAGTTTTGCAGCCTGTTCTCACACAGCTGAACTCCCAACTAGTTCTGGACTGAACTGCCCAGTTAGAGAGCTGACCACTCCCCTTTCATTATACAGGTCTCTTCTAAAACTCAGCCACTTTGGCCTGAAGTCTCATCTGTTTACATATAAACAAAAGGCCTCTCAAAATCCTTCTTTATCTCTGTACGAAAGTAGCCACCTTGGAGCCAGGAGTGTTTTATGACCCCTGTGGAAAACATCAAGGACACAGTAACCTTGAGAAAAGGAACAGCTTTTAGAAAAAGGGACCGGTTCTGTGACACCATGTCAGAGGTAAGTAGCAGTGGCTATAGCCTGCGGTACACACAGACCCAACTCCCAAGCTGAGGGAGTTTGGGGGAGATGAAGGAATGGAAGGAGGGAGCGTGGGAGGCAACATAGAGGAGTCAGTTCTGATTCTGCCAACCAGCCAAAGCAGAAAGATAGAAGAAAGGTCAAAGAGAGAGAAAGAATGAACGAATGAACAATTTCCTTGCATTCCTTTAGTGCCTTCCACAATTTCAGGAGATCTCATAGTCATACAGTACAGAAAGTGACCCTTTGGTCCAGCCAGTCCATGCCGACCTTACAGGTCATTCTGCTATATAACATGCACTTCCTCAATGTAAATTTGCTGTAACGTGACTGGTGAATTGGGGACGCTGTTTCGAAAGCACAAACATTTGAAACATGTGTTGATTGTAACACAATTACATCGCCAACACTTAAAGCACTGTTTCTATTTTTTTTCTATAACACGGGGTTGCAAAAGAACACAACCATCGTTGTACAGAAGAACTGACTGTAGTTCTAAACTTAACTCGTCCCAACTGCCTGCACTTGGCCCATATCCCTCCAAACATTTCCTGTTCATGCATGAATCCAAACATCTTTTAATATGTTGTAAAAGCACTTTAAAGCCAATGATAAACATTTTGAGGGTATTTTCTGTTATAAGGTAGTACACACACTGCTGCTAGCAAGCTTCATGCCCTCTGCAGTATTTGGGGAGTAGCCATCTGGATTCAATAGTAGAGCTATGTAACAATCAATCTGTGCAGAGTGAGATCCCACAAACAACCATGAATATAAATGCCTGACAATCTCTTTCAATGATAGCGGCTTTTGAGCAAAACTAATGTCATTTACAAAATACCGTGCAAGAACTGTAACAAACACTACATTGGACAAACAGGCAGAAAACTAGCCACCAGGATACATGAACACCAACTAGTCACAAAAATACATGACCCTCTCTCACTGGTATCCTCACATACGGATGAGGAAGGACACCACTTTGACTGGGACAACACATCCATCCCAGGACAAGCCAAACAGAGACATGTATGAGAATTCCTAGAAGGATGGCATTCCAACCGGAACTCCATCAACAAACACATCGACTTGGACTCCATTTACCAGCCCCTGAGAAAAAACAGGAAATGACATCACCATAGGAAATGACCACCACAGGTAATGACATCAACCAAACCAAGGAAACCCAAACATATAAATAGAAAGCAGAAAACATAAGCAGTGATTTGTTTGGAGGGTCACTAAAGATGTTACCCAGTATGGTGACGAAAATCTAAAAATGAACCTTCCAGTTCAGTGAGCAAACCTACACCCTCTTTCAGTGATGTCAGCTGAGCTATAATATGATTGGACATGACATGGAAGCCTGGGATTAATGGTTACGGAACAGAAAGAAGCCATTCGACCCATCATGTCTGTGCCAACTGTCTTCAAGAAGAGCTAAGTGAGTATCCCTACCCTTCTGACTCAGATTGTGGTAGGTCCTGTACGATGTGCCTGAACATCAGTGTGTTGTGAATTAGTTTGTGCAGTGACACAAAGGTTCATGGCAGAAAGGTGAGAGCCTCCCACTGCCTTGGGAAAGCAACCAACATCATCACATATCCCTCCCACCCCGGTTATACTCTCTTCCAATTGGGCAGAAGATATCAAAGTTTGTTTATTCTTCAGAACAGATTCAAAAACAGCCTCTTCCTGCTGTTATTAGACTTCTGAGTGGACTTCCCAAATTTTAAATTTAATGTTGACCTTGCTCTGTGTGCACCTTCTCTGTAACCATAACACTGTATTCCTCGCTCTGTTCCATTACCCTAATGCACTCTGTACAATATGACCTGCACACAACACAAAACCTTTCGCTGTACCTCGGTACATGTGACAATAATAAATCAAGTCAAATCAGTAGACAGGATCTGCCAGATTAAAGAGCAACACAGAGCCACGCCCTGGGCTTGGGCCTATGCTTTCACCTGGTCCTGGCCCACGGCCTGATGAACGGTTTGTGTTGCTGGCATTATCGTTGTGTTGCTCATCATTCCCGCTTGAAGATAGACCGATACCTCATCCGAGAGCGTCCCCTGAGACTCCTTCCTGACATTTCACTAATAGAGAGGTTAACAAAGTGAAACAGAAAAATGGAATAGTTTAATATCAGAAACTGATTCAACAGAAATTTACAGCTGGGCTTGATTAGCTGCCTGCCTGCAGCCAGAAAGGAAAATGTATATTTTCCTTTTGAAAGGGCAGCTGATATAATGAGGGTGTCAGTGTTTGACTGGGAGTTCATGCAATTGAATATTAGCTCAATACATCATTGATGTAACGCTGGATCTTGAGCACATGATGTCAGCTGGCACTGCAGTGCAGTACTGAGAGGAACATATTAATCTGAGGCTGCTCTGCAAAGACATAGAAAAGATCGCATGGCTCCCACCTCAAAGAGGAATCAGGACTCAAGCCTCAAAGACTTGAGACTTTTGTAGACGAGGTGTAATGCAGAGTTGGTAAAGTGTAGCGCTGGAAAAAGCCCCACAGGTCAGGCAGTATCTGAGGAGCAAGAGAGTCAACATTTCAGACAGGACCCTTCCCCAATCGTGATGAAGGGTTAGGCCTGAAACGTCAATTCTCCTGCTGCTCGGATGCTGCCTGACCTGCTGGGCTTTTCCAGCACCACAATTTACCAACTTTGACTCTCCCGCATCTGCAGTCCTCACTGACTCCAAAATGTCTTGCAGAGAAATGTGAAGCGAAACCTTTTATAGGGAAGAACCAGGAGAGGCAATTTCAAATAGAGAAGATAATTCATAGAATCCCTACAGTGTGGAAGCAGGCCATTCAGCCCATCAAGTCCACACTGACACTTCAAAGGGCACCCCACCCTACAATCCTACATTTCACACAGCTAATCCACCGAACCAGCATATACCTGAACACTATGGGTAATTTAGCATGGCCAGTTCACCTAACCTCCACATCTTTGGACTGCGGGAGGAAACCCAGACAGACACGGGGAGAATGTGCAAACTGCACACACGGTCGCCTTAAGTTGGAATCAAACCTCAGCCTCTGCTGCTGTGAGGCAGTAATGCTCACCACTGAGCCACCGTGCTGCCCCAAATTCTTAAACAAAAACCGAAATTGGTGGAGAAACTCAGCAGGTCTGGCAGCACCTGTGGAGAGAGAAACAGAGTTAATCTTTCAAGTCCGTTGACCCTCCTTCAGAACTGTCAGACTAAGCTGGACAATGAAGTGGAACTGAGGGTGCAAGGCAGCTCTGAGCCAGCGTGAGGCGCTGCTGATGGGTGGGTGCGGGAGAGAGAGAGAGAGAGCATATGGCAGCAGCTGGCACTGAGTGTGGATCTCAGAATGCAGCAAGAGCAGCTGTCTATATATCACAGAGCTACCTGTGATCCTGGGTTAATGTAAAATACAAAGAATGAAACTGCAGTTCAAATCCAGGAGGGGTGAGTCTGACAGTCACTGAGGAATGAGGTTTGACTATGCAAAGGGATTTTGACAAATTCCAACAGCAGGAGTGACAATGAAAGTGACGATGGTGGACAAGAAAACAGATGAGAATGGAAATCCTGTTGGAGAGAGGAGCAGATTCTTCAAAGTGGGCTCCCCTGGAGGAGATGTTACACTGTGTTAAACAAAAAACAAAATGTAAAACTGCGGTTGCAGGAAATCTGAAAGCAAAACAGAAATTAGTGGAAAAACTCAGCAGGTCAGACAGGATCTGTGGAGAGAGAAACAGAATTAACATTTGAAGTCAGTGACCCTTCTTAAAGTTTTCTATTTATTCATACATGGGCCACCATTTATTGCCCTGGCCCTAGTTGCCCCTTGAGAAGGTGGGAGGTGAGCTGCCTTCTAGAATCGCTGCAGTCCATGTGCTGTGGGTAGACCCATAATGCCCCAGGAAAACAGGAATCAATAGGAAAACTCTCTGCATCCACATGTACACACAATCTGTATTCTGCAACCAGCTAATCTTCTCTCCATGCCGTACCATGAGCCCCTACTTTATATAGAAACCTCCTAGCTGACTCCTTATTAAATGTCATCTGGAAGTCAAAGTACAGAAGATCTACAGCATACATTCCTGCAGCAAAGAACTCCAAGCAGAAAAACAACTCTTTCTAGACTGTTTCTAGAGGACCTTATTGCATCCATTCCTGACTAATCGACAATTTACCTTGCTTCTTTAAGATATAGAGAGTCCCATTGACTGTTCAGCTCCTGTGGTTAAGATGGTTGTGACTGGGCATCCTCCACCTTGAACCTTGTGGTATGATACTGACTGACTCAGTATCAGACAGGTCAAACTGATCAGCTAAAACTGAATCTGCTGCACCAGGGTCTAATTTAAACTCAATCCTCCATTTTTCAGTGTACCTATCAGACATTTTTCTCACTTTCATTAATTTCACTTCAAAAGGTTCGATATAGACGTAATGGATCGAATGCTGAAAATGTGTTGCTGGAAAAGCGCAGCAGGTCAGGCAGCATCCAAGGAGCAGGAGAATCGACGTTTCGGGCATGAGCCCTTCTTCAGGCTCATGCCCGAAACGTCGATTCTCCTGCTCCTTGGATGCTGCCTGACCTGCTGCGCTTTTCCAGCAACACATTTTCAGCTCTGATCTCCAGCATCTGCAGTCCTCACCTTCTCCGTAATGGACCGAATGGCCTGTTTCTATGCTGTATGACTCTGTGAGGTTTGTTGTCCTTGCTGGTGTTCATCTTCCATCTCTTGGAGTTGCACTTTTTGAAGAATTTTCCCTTTTTCAGGAATACGTTCCTTGTGAGGATATTTTTACTGCTTTTACAGTTAGAATTGGTGCATTTTTAAGCTGGCAAAACTTAAATACTGCATCTTTAAGTTTTCTTCATTGGTAGCACTTGACTCCCTCTCGTGGGCAATCCTGGTATTTGTGACATCATCAATTCCAAGGTTAAAGAGCCATACAGCACGGAAACAGACCCTTCAGTCCAACTCGCCACTACAGACCAGATATCTGAAATTAGTCTAATCCCATTTGCCAGAACCTGGCCCATATCCCTCTGAACCCTTCCTATTTATATACACATCCAGATGCCTTTTAACTGTTGGAATTGTACCAGCCTCCACCACTTCCTCTGGAAGCTCATTCCATACACACACCGCTCTCTGTGTGAAAACATTGTTCCTTAGATTCCTTTTAAATTTTTCCCCTTTCACCCCAAATCTATGCCCTCTAGTTCTGGACTCCCCTATCCCAGGGAAAAGACCTTGTCTATTTATCCTATCCATGCTCCTCATGATTTTATAAACTTCTGTAAGGTCACCCCTCAGCCTCTGATGCTCCAGGGTAAACAGCCCCAGCCAGTTCAGCCTTTCCCAGCAGCTCAAATCCTCCAACCCTGGCAACATCCTTGTAAATCTTTTCTGAACCCTTTCAAGTTTCACGACATCCTTCCGATACGATAGAGACCAGAATTGCATGCAATATTCCAACAGTGGCCTAACCAACATCCTAAAGCTGCTACATAACCTCCCAACTCCTATACTCACTGCTCTGACCAATAAAGGAAAGCATACCAAATGCCTTCTTCACTATCCTATCTACCTGCGACTCCACTTTCAAGGAACTATGAGCCTGAACTCCAAGGTCTCTTTGTTCCTAATGAGTTATTTAGCACAGAGACAGGTCCTTTGGTCCAACCAGTCCATGACAACCATAATCCCAAACTCAACTAGTCCCACCTGCCTGCACTTGTCCATATCCCTCCAAACCTTTCCTATTCATTAACTTATCCAAATGACTTTTAAGTGTTGTAACTGTTACTGCTTCCACCACTTCTTCTGGCAGTTCATTCCATACACAAACCACTCTCTGTGTAAAAATCATTGTCCTCGTGTCCTTTCTTAATCTTTCTCTTCCACTTTAAAAATATGCCCTGGTTTTGAACTCCCCCACCCTAGGGAAAAGACCCTTGACATTCACCTTATCTATGCCACTCATGATTTCATTAACCTCTGTAAGGTCAACCCCCTACCACCCACACTCCATTGAAATATGAAGTCACTGTAGGTGCCCCCATGGATTGGGCAGCTTCCCTAACACCATGGACGCAGCAGATTGGTGTTCAGCCCTCATGTGTTCTCTCTAACATGAGGCCTGTGTTCAATCTTGCACTGTAGAGGCTGACCTCTAGGACAAGACTCTCCCAGAATCTGTGGTAACACTTCCTCTGTTGGATCTACAAGTGACTATTGCACCACTTACAGGAGTTCTAACAAACTCCTAACATTTCCATACTAATATTCACAATGCTGCTGTTTATCTTACAGCTCTCTACAACAGCTCCTTCACTCCTCTTTTTTTTCTCAGATTCTCAATAGATATTGATATCACAGTTACATAATTATCTATGTTGTATGTGTACCCGTCCTTTAAGAGCATTTATCTTTAGGAATTCCATGTCCTGTCGATATATAATCTTGTGACCGTTCCTGGAAATAAGCCTGATTTGGATTTGCAAAATAAAGACACAGAAATCTGGAATATCTGCTTGAAGTTTACTATTTTAAATAAACAAACACTGAGAATTAATCAAAGCCTGAACAGCCATTGATAATTAGATCATTATTATTGACTATTACAAGCTCTTAGAACAGGGCTATCATTGTTAAGGTCAGCATTTTTTGTCTATTGTTGGGATTACGTATTTATATTTAAGGACTGTCTGGGCCATATGGACATATTGGTACATTATCTTGATTGAGGATGGTTTTATAATGTGATTTATTGGTAACTTAAGGTTAATGTGAGCTGTAAACCACTTACTTTTTACTAGAGATTAAGTAACTTGGGAGAAACAGCTCAGGAAAGCTTTCAAGGAGATAACAGATAGGGTTTACTGAAAAAAATGGTTTACAAGGCTCATGGTAATGGTTGCCTAGCAACCCTCTCTGGACACGGAATTTTCTTCTGCAGACCCAAGAGTTAGAAAAAATAAGAAACACTGAGAAGTATACATCATACTCCCTGTTCTCTTGCAAAGCTGACAGATTTCTGTTAACCTGGCAAAAAAACTTAAAAGCTAGATCATGAACATGTTCTGGAGACTCAAATTCAAATCCATTGGAATCACAACTGGATATCTAACATCACTCTACAGTTGTCAGCAATTCAGCTCCATTGACAGAAAAAAAGTTGACATAAGAAGTCTTCACATTTTCTCTTGTGTTTCCCGTTTCCTGGTCCACAGAGATTTTGTTTTCCCTTTGCCTTTATATTTTCAGAAAAATATCATCTCTGCAGAAATGTTTATTTCATTGTGTGATCCACTTCCTCTGGCAGCGCATTCCATACATGCACCACCCTCTGTGTGAAAAAGTAGCTCCTTAGGTCCCTTTTAAATTTTTCCCCTCTCACCCTAAACCTATGCCCTCTAGTTCTGGACTCACCTACCCCCAGGGAAAAGTCCTTATCTTTTCATCCTTTCCATGAGCCAAAGGACACAGATTTTTAGAGTTGTAAAGTCAGAGAGATGTGCAGCATGGAAACAGACCCTTTGGTCCAACTTGTCAATACCGACCAGATTTCTAGTTCCGTTTGTCAGCATTAACGGAGTTGGCAAAGATGGGGCGCAGATTAATTTACACAATGGGTTGTTGTGATCTGGAAAGCGCTGCCTGAAAGTGGGGTGGCAGAAGATTCAATATCAACTTTCAAATGGAATTGAATAAGTAAGTGTAAAGTTTTCAGAGTTTTGTGGAAAGAATTCATAAAGTCAGGAAGTATGGGATACAGGGAGATTTGGCTATCTGGATTCAGAGGTAGGTTCTATACACAGAGAGTTGTGAATGCATGGAGTGCGTTGCCAGTGGTGGTGATGGAAGCAGAGTCATTGGGGACATTTAAGCGACTGCTGGACATGCTCATGGAGAGCAGTGAGTTGAAGGGTGTGTAGGTTAGGTTATTTTAGTTTAGACTAGGAATAATCCTTGGCGCAACATCATGGGCCGAAGGGTCTGTTCTGTGCTCTACTTTTCTATGTTCTATGTTCTAATGGACACAAGGGATTCATTGGGATAGCACTGTCACAGCTCAATGGGCAGAATGGTCTCTCTTTGTTGTAATGATTTAAAGGAAGTATTTTCTGCTCCAATCTAAATCAGAGACCTGAGCATTTAAACTGACCTTAGGACATCAAATGGCTCTTTGTCGTTTACGTAAATAAATAGTCTCCACTTTGATGAATGGTGCTGCAGAGAATTCACAGCTAGTAACCGACTTTAAATGGGGATTGAATGAGATCCTGTTGCAGGGCCTAGTTGATGGGCAACAATCAGTAAGCCATAGCTGGAGGTGGAGGGAAACATTGATCTGATTTCTCTTTTGCTGTCTAAGGGTATCAATTCCAACGTTTCGTCTCCAGCAAATAAAGACTGCAACGTCACTTTCCCTCCTAATTTCTGATATTTAGTTTCCCGTCAACCCGTAGAGAGGACGTTTAATAGAATCAAAGAATCCCTACAGTGTTAAAACAAGCCATTTGGCCCAACAAGTCCACACTGACCTTCCGAAGTATAACCCAGCCCCCTTCCCTATTAGTCTACATTTTCCCTGACTAATGTACACATCCCTGAACACTATGGGACAAGTTCCCATGGCCAATCCACCCAACCTGCACATCTTTGGATTGTGGGAGGAAACCGGAGCACCCGAAAGAATCCCATGCAGACATGGGGAGAATGTGCAAACTCCACACAGACAGTCGCCCGAGGAATGGAATCGAACCTGGGACCCTGGTGCTGTGAGGCAGCAGTGCTAACCACTGAGCCACCGTGCCACCCGTACGGCAGCATCTGCGCTAGTTTACAAACTAAGTCATTCCTGCCCTGTGCTTGCTTCAGATGGCCAGAATGTGCGGGGCTTTTAGTTATATTTGCTTGCATTGGCTCGTGGGGTAATTTAGTGAGAGGTCAAAGTTTTAGGATAAGATGCAGCAGATTTAAAACGAGGTGACGAGAAATTACTTCTCTCAAAGGGTCATGAATCTGTGGAATTCACTGCTCCAGACTGGTGGACATTGAGTAAATTTAAGGAGGAAATGGGCAGATTTTTAATTAGTAACAGATTGAAGAGTTATGGGGAGCGGGCAGTAAAGTGGAGTTGAGGCTGAGATGAGATTAGCCGTGATTGTATTGAATAGCAGAGCAGGCTCAAGGGGTTGAACGGCCTACTCCAGCTCCTATTTCTTACGTTCTTCTGGAAGGAATATCTTAGAAGGGTGAGAGAGAAATAGTAAGATGGAAATATTTAGGGAGCCAATTTCAGGGGTTAGGCCTGAGGCAGCTGAAGACTTGCAGGTATAGGGTGATCAAACTCAGGGATGTACAAGAGGCCAGAGTTAGAGCAGTAGAGAGGTCTCATGGGAGTGATTGACTATATTCACTGAGCAAGACTTGATTGCATGGAACTGAATTAAACAGCTGACTAATTGTGACAAAAAGATGAGCAGGAGGGTGGATCATAATCACTACAGAATCGGTACTGGAAAAACTAACAAGCTAAACGTGGATAATTCCCCTGGATCAGATGATTTTAATCTTAGGGTCATAAAAGAAGAGGTAGCAAAGATCGCATTATTAGTGATGGTCCTAGATTCTGGAAAGGTCCCAGTAGATTTAGAATCGTTAATGTGACACTTTCGTTCAAGAAAGGAAGGAGAACAAACGGAGGAAATGATAGACTAATTATATGATATGACCATCAGTCATAAGAAAAATGTGAGGATTCATTATTAGGGAGGCAGTTGCATGATATTTAGAAAATCATAATGCAATCAGACATGGTTTGTGAAAGGGAAATGGTGATTGACTAAATCATCAGAATTCTTTGAGTACCATGAATAAAGGGGAACATGTAGATATATGGACCTAGATTTATAGAAGACATCTGATAAAGTGCCACATGAAAGGCTATTTCACTGAATCAAAGCCCATGGCGTAGAGGGTCACATATTAGTGTGGAAGATGATTGACTAACATGCTTGAGAAAGAATATAATTCCAATAGAAGCAGTAGAGAAGGTTTTTTTGGAAGGGTTGACTTTCTGAGGAAATGTTCAGGAGATTGTGCCTCTCCACACTGGGGCTTTGAAGAATGAGACGTGACTTATTGAAATGTCTCAGACTCTGATGGGAGGGAACCGGCTGATTGATATTTTAACTCCAATAACCACCTTCGTGCTAGAACTCTTAATACTCCCATATCCCCCAAATCAATCCATCCTTCTCAGTTCTGTCCTTTTCAACCTCCAACTATTTAACAACCTTTCGGAAAACAGAGTTCCTTTTTGTGAGCAAGTTGTTTTTTTAAATTAGACCAAGAATAGCCCAGCTGTAAACTGCTAGTTCTGCACTGCAATCACCAGAGGAAATAGTTATTAACTCTGCTAACCATTTTCAACACCTCAATGAGTCCACCCCTTCATCAACTACAGCCAAGAGAATACAAGGAGGAGACAGGGAATGTTGTTGGGGAAAGAGGGGGAGGAAGTCAAAGTTTTTAATGACAAATGGGGCTAAAGTTGATACAATTACTGGAGCGTTTTGGCATGTGGAATTGCTGCCCTCCTCTGGATCATTCCAAAATTGCAGCAAACATTTGACTCAGGTGATTTCTAATGCCGTTGGTCAGTCACCATATAATACATGTGTTCTCGACCCTTTATAGTTAAGTTATATCAGACTTTTAAAATTTGTTCCTGAAGAAGGGCTTATGCCCAAAACGTCGATTCTCCTGCTCCTTTGATGCTGCCTGACCTGCTGCGCTTTACCAGCAACACATTTTTAAGCTCTGATCTCCAGCATCTGCAGACCTCACTTTCTTCGTTTTAAAATTTGTTCTTTGGGATGTGAGTGTCGCTGGCCAGGCAGTGTTTATTACCCAACTCCTATACTCAATGGTCTCAGCAATGAAGCCAATCATCCCAAACACCTTCCTTACCACCCCGTCTACCTGTGACACCACTTTCAAAAAACAATGCATCAGCGCCCTTATGTCTCTCTGTTTGACAACACTCCCCAGGGCCCTGCCATTAACTGTGTAAATCCTTCCCTTGTTCATCTTACCTATCCCCAAATGATCCCGACTCTATCCTAAATATACACCAGCACTCTGCCCCCATGGTTCTCTGTGACAAGGTGTTCCAAAGACACTCAACCTTCTGAGAGAAGAAATTCCTCCTCATCATGTCTTAAATTGGCACCCTTTTATTCTGAGACTCTGCCCTCTGGTCCTAGACTCTCCCATGAGGGGAAAAATCCTCTCAGAATTTACCCTGTCAAGCCCCTTCAGAATCTGAAATTTTTCAATGAGATCACCTCTCATGTTTCTAAACTCCAGTTTAGACAATCCCTCCAAACCAGGATCCATCCTTCTGTGAACTACCTCCAATGAAATGATATCTCTCCTTAAATAAGGGACCAAAACTGTTCAAGTACTCCAGATGTGGTCTCACAAGCCCCTCGCACAGTTACAGTAAGACTTCCCTACTCTCATACTCCAACCCCCCTTGAAATAAAAACCAAATCCCATCACCCTTCCTGATTCCCTGCTGCCCCTGTGTGCTAGCTTTCTGGGTTTTGTGCACGAGTCCCACCAAGTCCCTTTGTGTTACAGCTTTCTGCTGTTTCTCCTTGTTGGAATAATACTCTGTTCTTTTGTTCTTTCTTCCAATATGAAGAACTTTGCATTTCCACACATTATACTCCATTTGTCAAATTCTACTGACTTCTTCGAAACATATAAAATCCTGGATAGGCTGGATCCGGGAAGAATGTTCCCGATGTTGGGGAAGTCCAGACCCAGAGGTCAGAGTCTAAGAATAAGGGGTAAGCCATTCAGGGCTGAGATGAGGAAACATTTCTTCATTCAGAGAGTTGTGAACCTGTGGCATTCTCTCTCACAGGAAGCTGTTCATTAGATATATTCAAGAGAGAGCCGGACATGGCCGTTGCAGCTAAAGGGACCAAGGGGTAAGGGGAAGGGAAGGAATTGGATACTGATGTTGCATGATCAGCCATGATTGTATTGAATGGTGGTATGGGCTCGAAGTGCTGAATGGCCTATTCCTGCTCCTATTTTCTATGTTTCTTTAACCTATAGATGTCCCTCTGTAAACAGATTATATCCTTTCCATAATTTCCACCTATTTTTGTGTTAGCTGCAGATTTGGCTAAAGTATATTCACTTACTTGCTCCAAGTCATTCATATATTGTATACTATAAACTGTTGTGGTCCCTGCACTGATCCCTGTGGAACATACTGGTCATTTGTCGCCAGTCTGAAAAAGCACCCCTTATTCCCATTCGCTATTTCCTGCCCATGAGCCAATTCTCTACCCATACCAAAGTGCTACCTCCAACAATGCAGTCTCTTGTATATGATTTAACCTTTTGTGAAGTACTTTGTCGAATGCCTTCTGGAAGTCCAGACACAATGTATAATGCCATCTTTATGATGCAGTGTAACACCAACAACACAGGTTCAATTCCCGCATCGACTGAGGTTAGCATGAAGGACTCTCCTTCTTAACCTTTCCCCCCACCTGGGTGTGGTGACCCACAGGTTAAACCAAACTCAGTTATCTCTCTGAAGGAGCAGCCCTCTGGCCTGGTCAGACAGTGGGGAATTTACCTTGTATTGAATTGGTGTTCTAAAGGACATACCATGTAATCCCCATTCTCAATTGCTAACTTCCTTTTGAACAACCTCACATGTAGACACACAGGGAGAGAATTCTAGGCACAGTAAAGGATTGACGATTTTTTTTGTCCCAAGTCAGGATGGTGTGTGGTTTGGAGAGGAAGTCTGGTGGCAGTGTTTCCACCCAATTACCTTGGGTTTTGAACCTGTGTCCCCAGAGCTTCTGGATTACCAGTCTAGTGACAGCATCCAATACAACAGTCAACTCTCCGCCCCACCACCTCATCGCCAGCACAGAAATACATAAATAATTCAGTCTCTGACTTTAGACCTCATATGATGCAGATTTTACATTGATGCATGTTTGGCTACTGTCCCATGTTACTGCACCATAGAATGTACAAAAAGGAGGTGATTTGGCCCATTATCCCTGTACTGGCTCTTTGAAAGAATTGTTTTCAGTTAGTGCCACCCACTTGGCCTTTCCCAATAGTACTGAAACATTTTACAGTTAAACATTAATCCAGTCCCCAGGCAATATGTTCCAGATCACAACACTCATGTAATGTGGAAAACAAAGAGGCAATTTTACCTGTCACTTTATTTACCGATAATTACCGATTGCCTACCACTGGAATCAATTTCTCTATATCAGCTCTGTCAAGCCCCTCCACTTTGAACATGTCAATTAAATTACCTCTTAACCTGCTCTGTGCTAAGGTGAACAATCCCAGTTTCACCAGTCTGTCCACTCTAACAGGACTCCTTCATCTTTGGCATGTTTCTGGTTAACAGGCACAGAAAATATTGGAGAAACTCAGCAGATCTAGTATTTGTGGAGAGAGAAATAGAGTTAACATTTCAAATGCAGTATGAGTCTTCTTCAGAACCTCTCTAGCTAAACCTCTCTCCAAGACCTTGGTATCTTTCCTAAGGAGTAGTGTCCAGGCTTGTCACAGTGCTCCAGCTGGGGCCTACCCAGGAATTTACAAACTTTTATCAGAACTTATATTCTAGGAATAAGGCCAAGCATCTTGAAGGCTTTTTGCTCAACTTACCCAGTCATCTTCAAAGACTAGGACATGTATAGCCCCATGTTTGCATTGCTCTATGCAGTTTGCATGGCCTCTCCTCATTTGTCCTGACAAAATGAATCATTTCTCAGTTTTCTCCACTAAATTTCATGTGCCATCTGTCTGTCCATTTCCCCAACAATCCATCCCCTCCTGACATCTGTGAGAGAACTCATCATGGTTGACTGCATTGTTGTTTGTGTCTTCAGCAAATGTGGAAATGATGCACTGTATCCTTACCTCCAGGTCATTAATAGTCAACAAAGGGGGCATGGGAAGTAGGAACAGAGGTAGGCCATTCAGCTCCTTAAACCTGCTCCACCATTCAATACCACCAGGGCCTCAATCACTTTCCTGCCCTCTCCCTGTAATTCTTCAACCTGTTACTAATTAAAAGTCTATTTCATCCTCAAATCTACTCAGTGTCCCAGTTTCCACTGCAGTATCTGGGGGACTGAATTCCATGGATTCACAACCCTTTGAGAGAAGTAACTTCTCCCCATCTCTGTTTTCAATCTGCTTCTCCTTATTCTAAAACAATGATCGTGACCCCAGTACCGACCACTGTAACTGCAGCAATGATGGAGCGAGCTCAATCCAGCCCAGCTGTGGAAGCAGGGATTACACTGAGAGGTGGTGGGAGAGACAGTCAGAGAGAGGAAGCAGAAAACCTACCGAGGGCACTTTGGTGACATGGGTGACAATTCACTGAATGTGAAACTTCACGTTTGTGTAAATGTGATTGGTTTTGGTCTACATCAGTTTGTTTGAAACTCTGTGTAGCCCCCAAATGTGACAGTGCCACAATGACGCCTCATTTCCTGTCCACCCAGGAAGTACCAGGAATGAGAGCGTGCTGGAGCAGATGGAAGCAAGAGGAACAGGGCACATAGAGGACAGTGGGTCCCACCAATGCTGTTACTCTTTGTGGTCAAACTTCCTCATTTTATTTTCCTGGTCTCCATGTCCACAAGTGTTGGCGTGATGAAGGGGTTCAGTGATATCTGGTAATCAGCAGGAGATTTCTTGCCAGTGCTAAACCTGATACCATGGGATGTAACGAGATCCAGAGTTAATAGTGAGAACTCCCAGGTCAGCACCCTCCTGACTACATACCTCCATGCCCCCACCTCTAGTGGAGCTGTCTTGCATGGCAGGATAGAGATAGCGGAGCCTGGAATATTGCCTGAAGGATATGATTCCATAAGACGTCAGGCTAATGCATGCTGTAGCCTCTGGGATAGCTCTCCCAATGTTAGCACCAGATGTTAATGAGGAAGAGACATTACAGCATTGTTCGGTTTCGACAGGCTGCTGTCATTTCTGGTGCCTCGGTCAATGCCAGCTGGCGGGTCCGGTCTCATTGCTTTCTTTAGGTTTTGCAGCAGTTTGATACAACCGAAGCTCTGCCCGGATCATTTGAGAGGCCAGTCAACCATATTGCTATGTGTCTGGAGTCACACATAAGCCAGACCAGGTAAGGACAGCAGATTTCCTTCCTTAAAGGACATTAATGGTCCAGATGGGTTTTCAGCCACAATGAAGTCGTTTCATGATTACCTTTATCTTTATATTAGGAGAAAGTGGGGACTGCAGATGCTGGAGACCAGAGTTGAAAAATGTGGTGCTGGAAAAAAACAGCAGGCCAGGCAGCATCCGAGGAGCAGGAGAATCGACGTTTCGGGCGGTTAGATTGGTTGGTGCGGGTGTCCCAGAGGTGTTCCCTGAAACGTCCTGCAAGTAGGCAGCCTGTGTCCCCAATATAGAGGAGACCACATCAGGTGCAGTGGATACAGTAAATGATGTGTGTGGAGGTGCAGGTGAATTTGCGACGGGCCTGCACCTGCACTTCCACACACATCATTTACTGTATCCGCTGCACCCGATGTAGTCTCCTCTACTTGCAGAACGTTTCAGGGAACACTTCTGGGACACCCGCACCAACCAACCCAACTGCCCTGTGGCTGAACAATTTAATTCCCCCTCCCACTCCGCCAAGGACATGCAAGTCCTTGGCCTCCTCCATCGCCAGACTCTGGCTACATGACGCCTGGAGGAAGAGCGCCTCATCTTCCGCCTAGGCATCCTCCAACCACACGGGATGAATGTAGATTTCTCCAGCTTCCTCATTTCCCCTCCCCCCAACCTTATGTCAGTCCCAACCGCCGGATTCAGCACCACCTTCTTGACCTGCAATCTTCTTCCCGACCTCTCCGCCCCCACCCCCTCTCCGGCCTATCACCCTCACCCTCACCTCCTTCCACCTATCGTATTCCCAGCACCCCTCCCGAAATTCCCTCCCCCTATCCTTTATCTCAGCCCGCTTGGCACACCAGCCTCATTCTTGAAGAAGGGCTTATGCCCGAAACATCGATTCTCCTGCTCCTCGGAACCTGCCTGGCCTGCTGTGTTTTTCCAGCACCACATTTGTCTTTATATTCCAGACTAATCAAATTTAAATTTGTGGTGAGATTTGAACTCATGTCTCCAGGCCAATGTTATAGGCCTCTAGACTACCAAGTAGAATAGATAGATTATGGAGGGATGTGACAGCACTGAAGAAGATATGGAAGAGATTTCCTGGAATGTTGCCTGGGCTGGAGAATTTCAAATATGAAGTGAGATTGGACAGACTGGATTGTTCTCCTTGGAGACTGAGGGGGAAATGACTGAAACATTTATGAGAGGCATCTAGCCAGGGAGGAAGATTTCCCCTTGGTGGAGGGAGTAATGACCAAGGGCATAGATTTAAGGTGAGAGGTTTAGAGGGGATGTGAGGATTTTTATTCAGAGGCTGGTGGGAATCTGGAACTCATTGCCTGTGAGGGTGCCAGAGGCAGAAACCCTCAGGACATTGAAGAAGTATCTAGATGTGTATTTGATATGGGTCAAGTGCTAGGAAATGGGATTAGATTAGTGATTGGCTTTGACTGGTGCAGACTTGATGAACTGAAGGGTCTTTTTCTGTGCTGTAGACCTCAATGAAGTTAGAATTCCTTGCCACAGAAAGCTGTGGGGGCAGTGTTGATGTATTTATTTAAGGCTGAGACAGATAGATAGATTCTTGTTCATTCAGGAATGAAGGGCTACAGGGTAAGAACAGCAAAGTAGGCATTAGGAATATTGGCTCAGCCATGATCCTGTTAAATGGTGGAGCAGGCTCGAGGGGCCGAATGACCTACTCCTGTTCCTATTTCTTTTGGTTTTATGGACTTCATTATAGACTGATAACAGAGATTATCTAATGATATAATCATTATGTTATCATTTCCACATTTCGTCAGAAACAAATGTGGTTAAACAATTTGAGTTGGAACCAATCAACCTTTCTGATACATCAGCATATTCCTGAAGCTATAACTGTCCTCTCTCTGCCTGCTGTCCGCAGCAGGTGTGTTGAATGGACATTCAGTCCATCTAACTGTCTACTCAGCCACTTCAGGGCTCAATCTATTTGATATCCATCTCTAGTCCCAGTAGAGTCTGCAGTTGATCCCGTTCTTCCCCCTGTGATAGAAGAGTGCGATCAATGGTTTTTCAGTCAGAGACACTGAAAATCTGCCCAGCCTGCAGCTCCTGATGTCCTCAATGAGAGAAGGAAGGAAGTGTAAACACATTTTCATTATGGTGTCCTCGAAATTCACCTGTTTGAGTGATGCCGGGACATGTGATGAAACATGCCTGTGAACGGAAATTTGTTCAGGATCAAAATTAGGAAGCACTTTTGCATGGTGGTGGAAATCTGGAACTCCCCCAGCACCTCCCCCACCTACCCCTGCACCAACATCACCCCCACAACTCCACACCCCCACAACTTAACACCCCCACCCTGCACCTACACCAAAAAGATCATGGCTTCAGGCCTGAGCAAATTTGTAAAGGCCAACAATGCAAGAGGTTCTTTTCTTTCATAGATTCCCTACAGTATGGAAACAGGCCCTTCAGCCCACCAAGTCCACCCAGACCCATGCCCCTACCCTATTACATTACATTACCACTGACTAATCTACCTAACCTACACATCCCTAAACACTTTGGGCAATTTAGCATGACCAATTTGCCTAGCCTGCACATCTTTGGACTGTGTAGCTGTCGGGACTAAGACTGACCCAACTGAAAAGCACAGCAAGTTCGAGGGGGTGAATGGCCTCCTCCTGCTCCTGTTTCAAACCAGTGTCCAGAGCACAAATGTTGCATTTTCTTTCTTTTTCCCCATGGGATGTGGTCACCTATGGCAAGACTGGCATTTATTATCCATCCTTTGACATCTTGAGATGGTGAGCTGCCTTCTTGAACCACCGCAGTCCGTAGGCTGTAAGAATACCCACAATGCTGTGGAAGAAGGGGAGGTTCCAAGTTTTTGAGCCAGTAAAATGGAGTTTACCCTCTCCAGGAAGCAGCAGGATTGGCTGGGCTGGGAGAATAAACAATACTTGCTGGAAATGGGGTTCCCCAATGGTGGGATTGAAGAGGGTTAAGGTTTGTTAAAAATAGTTTACCTCAGAATAAGTAATTTAGCAATTGTTCCAGGCAATAAATATTTAGATATAAACATGAAGAAGATATATGAAGCTGAAAAAGTATGAAAGCTCCAGGAAGAGGCTTTCAGATTCTCTCCAAACTGGGAGGTGAAGTGAGAGTGAGGATAAATGTATAGACAAGATAGAGGAGGAGATTCTGTCTGGAGTGACACCTACAGGATCTGTAAAGGATTGTTTCATACTGTAAAGGGGATTTTGCAGTTTAATGGCAGCATGTCTTACTGTGTGTTTCTAAATGGCTTCATGAAAGGGAAATCATATCTGACTCAGTTATTAGAATTTTTTGAGGAAATCTAAACCACATTGGATAGAAGGGACCCAGTAGATGTGTTGTATTTGGATTTTGAAAAGGCATTTGACAAGGTACCTTACAAAATGTTGTTACATAAGAGCCACGGTATTGGAGGTCGTATATTGACATTGAATGGAATGGAATGGAATGTCACATGTACCGAGGCACAGTGAAAAGCTTTGTCTTGCGAGCAATGGCATGCGACATGGATAGAGAATTGGCTCATGGGCAGGAAACAGCGAGTGGGGGTAATGGGTTCTTTTTCAAGTTGGTAACCTGTGACCAGTGGGTTCCACAGGGATCAGTGCTGGAATCGCAACTGTTTACAATATATATTAATGACTTGATGCAAGGAAGGAAATGGACTATAGCCAAATTTACAGATGACAAAAAAATGGGTGGGCAGGCAGATCGCAAGAGGGATACAAGCAATTTCTAAAAGGTCAAATAAGTGGGCAAGCCATTAGTAAATGGAGTGTAATGTGGGAAAATGCAGTTTTCATTTTGGAAGAGAGAAGAAAAGAACAGAGTATTATTTAAACGGGGAGAAACAGCAGAAATGTGCAACACAAAGGGTCTTGGGGGGACTTGTGCACAAAACACAGAAAGCCAGCACACAGGGGCAGCAGGGAATCAAGAAGGGTTATGGAATGTTGGCCCTTATTTCAAGGGGGTTGGAGTATAAGAGAAGGGAAGTCTTACTGTAACTGTACAAGGGGCTGGTGAGACCACATCTGGAGCACTGTGAGCAGCTTTGGTCCCTTATTTAAGGATCATTTAATTGGAGACAGATTACAGAGGGTTCATGAGTATGATCCTCGGTGGAGGGATTGTCATATGAGCAAAGGTTAAACAGATAGGGACTCTACTCCCTGGCGTTTGGAAGGATGAGAGGTGATCTCATTGAAACATATTGGATTTTGAAGGGGCTTGGCAGGGTCAATGCTGAGAGGATGTTTCCCCTCATGGGAGAGTCTAGAACAAAAGAGCATTGTTTCAGAATAAAGGGAGCATCAGCTTAAAACTGAGATGAGGAGAAATGTCTTCTCTCAGAAGCTTGAGAGTCTTTGGAACACCTTGGCACAGAAACTTGGGGTGGGGATGGGGAAGGCAGTGGGGGGAGGTGCCTTCTGTATATTTAAGGCCGATGTAGGTACATTCTTGATCAGCCAGGGAATAAAGGGTTATGGAGAAAGGGCAGGAAAGTGAACGTGAGGAGTGTCCGATCAGCCATGATCCTATTGAATGATGGAACAGGCTTGAGGGGCTGAATGGCCCACTCCTTTTCCTATTTCTTAAAGTCTTAAATCTTCAAATTTGTGCAATATGTAAATAGCTGGGTTTATTCTATTTAATCTTTGTTTCTTTTGCATGATAAATTAATAAGCTAAATCAGCAGCATTGTGTGTTTATGATCCAGTGGAAAACCAACTCACTTAAAACAAAGAAACAAGATTGTCATATCAAGCCAGACTTCAGTCTGAGGTCTGACATGACCATCCGCTGGCATTGTAACAGCTGGAGAATTTTGGGAAAATATAACCAATGATCTTCTATCTCTACAGCTATCTCTTTTAGAACCTTAAGATATGGACTTTCAGATCCAGGGGGTTTAAATTTCTTGAATATTTATCTCTCTGCTGATATAAACAACCGTTAGATCTTCACTCTCATTAATCCTGTGATTCCCTGTCATGACATTTGTGTTTTCTACTGCCACTTCCTCAACCTCTTGATTGTTTCTCCTGTTTCTATCTCTAAGAGACCAATATTTACTTTAACTACTCTCCTCCCTTTTGCATTCTTGCAAAAGCTCTTACAATGTTTTTATATTCCTACCCATCTTCTCTTTTTTTTAAACTTTTGCTTGGCCTTTTGCTGTTATTACTGTGCATGAGTGGGTATTTGCATATGATTGCATGTGTGATTGTACATCAATCTTGTGTGTGCATTGCTGTGTATGCCTATGTGTGACAGTGTTTGAGTCACGGTATACATTTGTCACTATGTGTGTGTGCAAGAGAAAGACAGGCTCTGTGCCATTCTGTGTCTGTTGATGAATGTATATGAGACTATATGTGTATGTATATCACTGTGCCTCAGTCTGTGAATGTGAGTCTGTATTTTTCTGTACGTATCACTCAATTTCTTATTGTTCCTGTGTCATTAGATTACTTACAGTGTGGAAACAGGCCCTTCAGCCCAACAAGTCCACACCGACCCTCCGAAGAGCGACCCACCCAGACCCATTCCCCTAACACTACAGGCAATTTAGTATTCTTTGGACTGTGGGAGAAAACCGGAGCACCCGGAGAAAACCCACGCAGACACGGGGAGAATGTGCAAACTCCAGACAGTCAGTCGCCTGAGGCAGGAATTGAACCCAGGTCTCAAGCACTGTGAGGCAGCAGTGCTAACCACTGTGCCATCATGCCACCCCGGTGTTTGGAAGGTTTAGTGTTGCAATGTGTGGGTTTGTGTCGGTTTCTTTATGTGAAACTGTCTGTTAGAGGTCACTGTGTGAGGGTGTGTATCAATCTGTCTGTGCATGGGGTGTCACTACGTGAGAGTGTGTGTTACCCTGCGTGTGGGTGTTGGGGGGTTGACTGTATGAGAGTATGTGTCACCTTGTCTGTATGTGTCACTCTGTCTGTGTGTGTGAGGGTGACTGTGTGAATCACCCCATGCGTGTGGGGGGTTGACTGTGTGAGAGTGTGTGTCACCCTGTCTGTGTGTGGGTGGGTGTCACCCTGTCTGTATATGTGTAAGGGTGTGTGTCACCCTGTGTGTGCATGTGAGGTTGTGTGTCATCGTGTGTGGGTGAGGGTGTTTGTCACCCTGTCTGTGTGTGTGTGGGAGGGTGACTGTGTGAATGTGTGTATGTCTGTGAGGGTGTGTGTCACCCTGTGTGTGTGTGTGTGTGTGAGGGTGTGTCACCCTGGGTGTCTGTGTGAGGGTATGTGTCACCCTCTGTGTGTGAGGGTGTGTGTCACCCTGTCTGTGTGTGTGTGTGAGGGTGTGTGTCACCCTGTCTGTGTGTGTGAGGGTGTGTTTCACCCTGTGTGTGTGTGTGAGGCTGTGTGTCACCCTGTCTGTGTGTGTGTGTGAGGGTGTGTGTCACCCTGTCTGTGTGTGTGTGTGAGGGTGTGTGTCACCCTGTCTGTCTGTGTGTGTGTGAGGGTGTGTGTCACCCTGTGTGTCTGGGTCACTCTGTGCTGACAGCGCCCTCCCTCCCACGCCAGTATTGCAGTTTGATTCGCTTTGACTTCCTCTTCCTCCTTGTTCCATGTAAGGTCTCAGCTCTGATCTCATTCAGTTCCCCGGGGGTTCCCAGGCTGTTTGCCGCGAAACAGAATTCAGTGGGAGCGGGGACAGAGAGGCTGCAGATCCCCTGAGCCCCGGGAGAGGAGCGTGAACACAGCGAGCCCTCCCTCTGCCTGTGTCCCCCGGGTGAGCAGGAGCCCAGCGTTTGGTGAGTCCATTGGAGGCGATTAAATTCCGGCCAGAACCGAGACCTCACACGGGAGACAAAAGGGAGCAGGCAGGAGAAGTACTGAACTGGGAAGGCAAAGTGTGTAAAAGTGTCAGAAATAGGCAGGAAACCAGGCTGTGTAACAACAATGACCAGCAGTCAACCCGAGTGGGAAATCGATGGCATTTTTTTTAAAAAAACATCGTGTACGTGCGTGTGAGCAAAGCAGAGAGGCAGACACACAGACAGAGAATTAGCATGTGTAAGAGAGAGTGTGGAGATGAATGAATATTGGGTCCACCCGGGTATGAGAAAAGGAGGCAGCAAAATGAGAGTCAGACGGGGCAAAAAAAAATCTTCTCAGTGGGATGTCTGAGAATGAATGTGTGCCCCAGGGATTGAGTGATTGGTTCAGGGTGGGTGTCCTGTACAGAATGAATGTGGGGGCCACTCTCAGTGATTGGAGGGAGCTGTCTGTGAGTTTTGGGAAGATCAATGAGCGAAGCCCATTGAGGAAGAGTGAAAAATCTGTGCACGCACAGCGACAGGAGCCTGAGAGAATCAGAAACTCGTGAATCAGGCAGGTTCCAGACAGAAATCCGCACATTTCTGGAAAGTAATGACCATCGAGGGATACAGAGAGAGTGCTTTGAGGTAGATGATCAGTCATGATCTAATTGAATGTCAGAGCGGGCATAATGGGCCGAATGGCTGACAGTGCGCCTGTTCATCTGTTTTCAAATTGAGTGAGTTTGACAGAATCAGTGGGCAAGGATATGAGTTAACGGGTGTGAGAGGCTGTACTGAGTGTGTCAAGCTGTGTAAAATGGTCTGAACGTGAGTAATGTGTAAGAGAGCAGGCTGCAGAAGGGGTACAGAAACACCCCATGAGTTTGCTCTAATAATAATCAAATATTGGTGAAATTTAAAATTAATGTGTTGATTTTTGACAATTAGGTTGTGTACAGAGCTTTATAGGGTCGATATTAGGGGCAGCAATCCTTGTCAGGAATTCTGCTTTATGCGGTAATGTTTAATATTTTGTAGGGTAACTACAGGTTAATCATACTGAAAGATTAATCTCGAGGGCCAGGCATTCAAATCCCACTGATGCAGCTGCTTAGATTGTTCTTAACAAATCCTGTAAATTGTAGCATTAGGATCAGTGATGGGTTTGAGAGATTAACATTAGGGTCAGTGTTTCAACTAATGATGAGCTTTAAGGTTTAGTGCCTAGGTTGGGTAACTGCGGTCAATTGTACCACTTAGGATTTTTAGGGGTCAGTGATGGGATTTAGGGTTGAGTATTGGGGTCAAGGTTTGTGTTTTGTGTTTAGTTTTAGAGTCAGTGATGGGGTTTAGGGTTTAGTCAGAATAATGATGGATTGAGCCATGATTAGTGATGGAGTTTAGGGTTCAGTGTTAGTGTCAGTGACAGGGTTAAGGGATTAGTCATGGGGTCAGGATTGAGGTCAAAGAGGGCAAATATATGCTGTGAGGGACTGAGATGGTTAGCACATGTTACCCTTATCCATGTTCCTGTGGGATTCACAGGCAATTCCAGGGCAATGGCCATAGCTTTGGGTCTAATTTCCCAAATGGTGGCCACGCAGGAAATTCAAAGCTTGCAAGAATGTGACACGCAGCTACTGCTCCCAACAACAACACTGGCAGACCGTACCTTCAGCAGGAAAACACTTTGCATTTCTCTAGCACCTTTCACAGCCTCAAAGGATTTCAAAGCTGTTTGTAGTCATTGAAATGTTTCTGAAGTATTATCAATGCAAGAAACATAATAGCGAAACTCTGTGCAGCAAGCTCCTGCAAATAGCCAGAAGGAAACGAGCAGATAATCTGATTGTAGTCATGCTGGCTGGGTGACAAATCTTCAGCTCATTGACCTTGTTCTTAAAATCGAGTTGTGGAATCCTTCCCCTGACAGGGTAGACAGAAGACGGCACTTCTGACAGTGCAGCCCTCCTTCAATATGGCACTGGGCTTGCGTGCACTCAGGAGTCAGGGTCAATCCCATAACCTTGTAACTCAACCTTACTCGCCAAGCTAGTTCTGCACGAAAGGAAAATAAAGAGAAGAACATTCTAGAAACACTTGTAGCAATGTAGGAATTTATTTCCCCATGTGAAAGGATCTGTGGGACTGACCGGCCATAAAGCTGGAAACACACTGGTGCAATTAACTGGTTCAAAAAGGAGCTGCACTAATTTCTGACTGGGAACAGAGCGATCATTTCCAAACATAGCTAGAGTGTATGCTTGGGAAGTGTAGGAGTTGTACAGTGGGGTTATATGAAGACAGAAGCTGCTGTGGGGAAATCAGGGTTAAATGCAGGCATTTTGAGAAGCCTAAAGAGGTGGGTGTATACTGTACAGGAATAGAAAGAGATCAGCATTTAATTTTTTTTTAAATGCACAAGAGCTCTCCCAGCTTTAGATATCTGCATTGCAGCAAACCAGGCTGCACACTTCACAACACACTCCCCTTCCCTGGTACCCCAGTGTCAACTAGATCGTATCTTGGTTTCCAGTCTCTCAATGGACAACATACAGGCAACCCTCAAAGTCCTCTGTCTTCCCCATTCCACCTCTGACACACCTTCAGGGTTAAATCAAAACAGTTCATTTTCTCTTTTCCCAATTTAACAAGGGTCTTTCACTACCCATGCTAGCATCGTTTGCAATAATTAAAGATGAAGATACTGGAACAGTACTGCACCAGGCAAAGTAATGATAAATGTAAGATTTGGGATGGGTTCACCTGAACTGAACCACAGCTGTATCTCTCAGGTGTTGTTGGATTGCGTCTGTTCAGTTTACACTATCAGCACTCTCCTAAAAATTGCTCATCCAGCCAAATCCATTTCGCTAAAATCTAATTGTTCACCTGCTCCAAGTCCACTGTCAGGATGTAATTTGATTGACGCCCTCAAAACATCACAGGCTGGTTTGTAGATGTGAATCAGATCAAGACAGCAGCATAAGTATGACAAAAACCGTGTCTTTAGCCCCCTCCTTTCACCTTGAACAAAAAGATTCCTCCAGCACCTGATCTGAGGTACAAAGATGGTGCAGTTTGAAGTCTATAAGGGCTTCTTGCTGTTGCAGCCCTTCAGTTACATGGACAGCAAATTGAAGGCCTAGCTGGTGCTGAAATCAATTGACCCTTTCTTTACTCGACTTGATTTTCTGCTGAAGCATATGTGGACCAGCTGGTCACCGAATAGTTACAGCTCAGAAACAGGCCGTTCAGCTCATCATTTCCCCCCCAGCTGAGCAATTCACTTAGTGTCATTCTCCCACCTTCTTTCAGTTGAATCTGCCTCCTTCCCAAACTCTCGGGTAATGTTCTCTGCAATGCTCGCTGCATCTTTTGCTAGTTTATTCAGATCTATTCCCTCTCATTCCTGATCCTTTCACAAGAGGGAACAGTTTCTCTCTACCTATTCTGTCTAATTCCATGCTGATTGTGAACACCTCGATCAAATATCCTCTCAATACTCTTTTCTCCAAGGAATATAGTCCTAAATTCTCCAATCTATCCATGTCACTGAAGTTCCTCATCACTGGAATTATTCATGTGAATCTTTTCTGCATTCTGTCCAATGCTTTCACATCCATCTTCAGTGTGATAACCAGAACTGTACACAGGCCTCCAGTTTAGGTCTAACTAGTATCTTACACAAGTTCACCTCCATGCTTTTGTATTCTGTGACCTTACTGATAAAGCCGAAGATATTATTTACCTTATTAACTGCTCTGTCCACCTGTCCTACCACCCACCTCCCAATCATAGCATAAATGCTGCCCCCTCCACAGTTCACTTCAGCTCTGAAGAGTCATCTCAATTTGAATCGTTAGCTCGCTGTCTCTCCATGAAACTGCCTGACCCACTGTGATCTTCAGCATTTTTTGTTGTCAGTTCAGATTCCAGCATCTGTCGTAATTTGTTTCTGCCACCTTCAATGATCTGTGCACAAATACACCTGGGTTCCTCTGGTTCTAACCTCTTTTAGAATTATATACTTTAGAATTATTTATTTTTGTATCTGGCCACTGAAATCAACCACCTTAAAAGTCTCTGCATTCACCTTTATCTGCCACCTATCCACCCACCTCACGAACTTCTCTTATGTCTTTTGGAGTTCTATACAGCCCTTCTCATAATCGTCTGCGAACTTGAAAACTTTGGAATAGCCAACTTTTACACTGTGGTCTCTGTCATTAATACAGAGACTTCCTCTAGCACTTCATTACACACGAATCACTCTCTGTGTAAAAAATGTTACCCTTCATGTCCTTTTTAAAACTTTCTCCTCTCACTTTAAAACTATGCCCCCTCGTTTTGGACTCTTTCCCCCCCCCAATCCTAGGAGAAAAGCCCTTGTCATTCCCCATATCTATACCCCTCATGATTTTATAAACCTCTCTAAGGTCACCCCTCATCCTCCTCCGCTCCAGTGAAAAACATCCTGGCCTAGTTTAATAACACTGACCAAGTAGAACTGCACGATGAACCTTCCTCCAACCTGAAAGACATCCAATTATAACCATAGCTTCCTGTTTACTGTCAATCAACCAAATTTGAATCCAAATTGCCATTCTCCCTTTTATAAATTTTGTTGTGTACAATTTCTTTTTGAAGTCTATGTTCACCACGTCAATTGCACTGTCCTCGTCAGAGGTATACTTGTTTCTTGTCATCTTAATCCCTAAAGAAACAAGATTTGTATTTCCATAGTGCCTTCATAACATCAGGACAGCATAAAGTGCGGACTGCAGATGCTGGAGATCAGAGCTGAAAAATGGGTTGCTGGAAAAGCGCAGCAGGTCAGGCAGCATCCAAGGAGCAGGAAAATTCCTGAAGAAGGGCTTATGCCCGAAACGTTGATTCTCCTGCTCCTTGGATGCTGCCTGACCTGCTGCGCTTTTCCAGCAACACATTTTTCAGCATGATGTGCTTTCCAGCCAATATATTACGATTGAAACGTAATCACTGGTGTCGTATAGGAAACAGAATAGCTAGCTTGTGAACAGAAAGCTTCCTTAAACAGCAATAGGATTATGACTACCTTTCAGGAATCTTGATTGAGAGATAAATATTGGCCAGGACACCAGGGGTACTTCCCATCCAGTTCCTAGAAATGGTACCATGTGATCTTTTACATGAAATACAGAATAGTATCACACCAAAAGATATCAGTTCAATAATTCCTCAGAATTCACCCCATTGACAGTACAGCACTCCCTCAGACTTACCCTCTGACAGTGCGGCACTCCCTCAGAACTGACTCTCTGACAGTGCAGCACTCCCTCAGCACTGACCCTGCAACAGTGCAGCATTCCCTCAGCACTGACCCTGAAGCATATGTGGACCAGCTGGTCACCGAATAGTTACAGCTCAGAAGCAGGCCATTCAGCTCATCATTTCCCCCCCCCCAGCTGAGCAATTCACTTAGTGCCATTCTCCCACCTTCTTTCAGTTGAATCTGCCTCCTTCCCAAACTCTCGGATAATGTTCTCTGCAATGCTCGCTGCATCTTTTGCTAAACTATTCAGATCTATTCCCTCTCATTCCTGATCCTTTCACAAGAGGGAACAGTTTCTCTCTACCTATTCTGTCTAATTCCCAAACTTGTATCATCTATAACCACAGGTGAAGTACCAGAGGCCTGAAGGGTGGCTAATGTTGTGCCTTTATTTAAGAAATGCTGTAAGGAGAAGCCTGGGAACTATAGACATGTGAGCCTGACACTAGTGGATAAGTTGTTGGAGGTGATTTTGAAAGATCGGATTCATAAGCATTTGTTTTAGGTTAGATTACTTACAGTGTGGAAATAGCCCCTCCGAAGAGCAACCCACCCAGACCCATTCCCCTACATTTACCCCTTCATCTAACATTACGGGCAATTTAGTATGGCCAATTCACCTAACCACATTTTTGGAGAGGCAAGGATTGATTAGGTATAGTCAGCATGGCTTTGTGTGAGGGAAATTGTGTCTTACAAACCTGATTGAGTTTTTTGAGGATGTAACCAAAAAGATTGATGAAGGCAGATCTTATGATGTTGTTTACATGGACTTTAGTAAACCTTTGACATGGTAGACTAATTAGTAAAGTTAGATTACATGGGATTCAGGATGAGCTAGCCAACTGGATTCAAAATTGGCTTAACAGTAGGAGATAGAGGGTGATGGTGGACAGTTATTTTTCCGATTGGAGGCCCGTGACCAGCGGTGTTCTGCAGGAATCGGTACTGGGTCCACTTTTGTTTGTCATTTATATAAACGATCTAGATGAGAACATTGGAGGCATGGTTAGTAACTTTGTAGATGACACCAAATTTGTGGGTATTGAAAAAAGATATATAAGATTCCAAAACAATCTTGATCAGTTGGGTCGATGGGTTGAGCAGTGGCGTTTGGAGTTTAATTTGGACAAATGTGAGGTATTGCATTTTGGTAAAACAGACAAGGGCAGGACTTATACAATTAATGATAGGACCCTGGGTATTGTTGTAGAACCGAGAGACCTAGGGGTTCAGGTACATAAGTTTTGAAATTTGTGTCATACATAGACAGGGTGATAAAGAAGGCATTTAGCATGCTTGCCTTCATTGCTCAGACCTTTGAGTATTGGAGTTGGGATGTCATGTTGAGGTTGTACAGGACACTGGTGAGGCCTCTTCTGGAATACTGTGTCCAGTTCTGGTCGACCTATTATAGGAAAGAGAGGGTTCTGAAAAGATTTACCAGGATGTTGCTGGAAATTAGGGGTTTGAGTTATAAGGAGAGGATGGATAGGCTGGGACTTCTTTCAGTGGAGTATGGGAGATCGAGGGCTGACATTATAGAGGTTTATGAAATCATGATGGGCATTGATAAGGTGAATAGCAAAGATCTTTTCCCTAGGGTGGGGAAGTTCAAAACAAGGGGCCATATTTTTAAAGTGAGATAAGAAAGTTTTAAAAACAATGTGAGGGCAACTTTTTCCACAGAGAGTGGATGCAGGTACTGTTACAACATTTGAAAAATCATTTGGATAAGTACATAAATAGGAAAGGTTTAGAGGGATATGGGCCAAATGCAGGCAGATGGGACTAGTTTAGTTTGGGAACATGGTCAGCATGGATGAGTTGGACCAAAGGGTCTGTTTCCGTGCCGTATGATTCTATAACACTACCTGTTTCTCTGGATTAGTATTTGACTGATAACACCACCAGGCCATCATTTCCCCGAGAACGTTGTATGTGGTTGTTGAGCTCAGTGACTCTGGCTGTCCCTCAGTGTGATGCAGGATATTCAACAAATCTAGCTCTGTCAGGGTCTGTCTCAGTCTATCTCTGTCCTTTAAGCTGTGTCTCAATAGGTCACTGCGCATCACACCATCTCTCTGTGCATTTACCTATCTCACCATGTGGCAGAAAAACCTGTTTCAGTCGATTTTTATGCTCATTCCTGGAACACTGGCATTTTTGCTAATGCCCAACATCAGTTATATGTCCTTAACTGCCTACAAAGATGGTGACGCATCCTTCCGATCCATGTAGTGTAAATGCAGCAGGAGCTTGACCCAATGACAATAAATCAAAAGTCACAACATTCCAAATTGGGATGGTATGTAGCTCAGAGAGAAGCTTGCAGGTGGTAGTGGTGTTCCCGTGTACCTGCTGCACTCAGGTAGGCAAATGGATAACATTCGATCACACTCCTGATTGTTCTTTGGATAGGCTTTGGGGAATCAGAAGGTGAATTGTTCCCTGCAGTTTGCGAGCCTAAGACCTGCTCTTGCAGCCACAGTATTTACACAGTGAGTTCAGATCTGTTTATGGTCAACGATACCCTCCAGGATGTTGTTAGTGGTGAATTCAGTGATGGTAACACCATTGAATGACAAGGAGCCCATGGTTAGATTCTCTCTTTTTGGAGATGGTCAGTTTCTGTGCAGTCATCACTTACCTCTTGACAGCCCAATGTTCCCTAAAGTTTGCTGAAGATGGACACGGACTGCCTCACTCTGTGGGGTCATGACCGGTAATGAAAAATTGGCAATCATCAGCAAACATCTCCACTTCTGACCCAATGATGGAGGGAAGGTCATTGATGAAGCAGTTAAAGATGGTTTGGCCTAGGACACCACCCTGAGGAACTCCTGCAGAGATGTCCTGGAGCTGAGATGGTTGACCTCGAGTAATCACAACCACCTTTCTATCCACCAGAGAGTATTCCCCCAATTCCCATTGACATCAACTTGACTCAGGCTTCTTGATACTACACCTGGTCAAATGCTGTCTTTCTATTATGGCAATAGGCATTCCCACCTCACCCCACTTCATCACAGTTCTTTCATTCTTGTTCAGACAAAGTCTGTAATGACATCTGGAGCTGCGTGGTCCAGGTAAATACACAGAGAGATGGTGTGACGCACAGTGACCTATTGAGACTTGGCATAAAGGACAGAGATACACTGAGACAGACCCTGACAGAGCTGGATTTGCTGAAGCATCCTGCATCACACTAAGGCACAGCCAGAGTCACTGAGCTAAATAACCACATACAACATTCTTTAGAGAGATGATGGCCTAGTGGTGTTATCGGTCAGCTATTAATCCAAACTGAGAGTCAGTGAGAAGATTATTGAGGAGCAGATGCTGTCTGGTTGCACTGTCAATGACCTCTTGCTTCACTTTGCTGACGGGGCAGTGATTGGCTGATTGGGCTCATTCTGCTTTAACCTTGTTTGTGTTGAGGTTGGGGGTGGGGGTGTTATTTGAGGTGATGAGCATTAGCAGAGGGTGAGCTATACTGTAACACTAGATTTCCTCATTGTGGTCACAACAGCTTCCAGTAGAGCTATCACTTCCCTCAGGAAACAGGAACTATTGAGTGCTGTTTGTACATTTGTTTTACTGTGATTGACAATGCACTCTGTGCACATTGACAATCATATTTCCTGCAGTACTACACGTCAGAAATATTTCATTGGCTGTGGCAGATATCTTTGGACCTGAGGTTGTGAAGGCATTAAATAAATGCAAACGCATTTTGTCTTTTTCAATTAGCAATGTATTAGATATAATTCTTTAGTATGTCCGTTGGCAAAAAGATATCTTAAGTTACGCCCCTCTCCCACCCCAATTGTGCAAATGATAATGCAGTTGGACATTTAACAACTTGATGTGGCCTGAGTGAGTGCTAGTTCCACCTTAGAACGAGGTAGAGCCTCAGCTTAACATCTCATCTCTGACAATGAAGGACCCTCTCAACACTGGCTAACAGTACTGCACTCACTCACTACTGGTCTAACAGTGCATCACTGTATCAAAACCACCCCACTGACAGTGCGGCACTCACTCAGTACTCACCTTCCAACAATGCGGCACTCCCTCAGCACTGACCCTCCAACAATGTGACACTCCCTCAGAATTGACCCTCCAACAATCGGCACTCCCTCAGTGCTGACCCTCCAACAGTGCAGCACTCCTTCAACACTGACCCTCAGACAGAGCGGTGCTCCCTCAGCACTGACCCTCCAACAGTGCGGCACTCCCTCAACACTGACCTACTGACAGTGCGGTGTTCCCTCAGCACTGACGCTCCGACAGTGTGGCACTCCCTCAGCACTAACCCTCGGATAGCACGATGCTCCCTCAAGACTGACCCTTCGACGGTGCAGCACTCCCTCAGCACTGACCCACCAACAGTGTGGCACTCCCTCACGCTGGCCCTCTGACAGTGCGGCACTCCCTCAGCGCTGACCCTCTGTCAGTGTGGCACTCCCTCAGCACTGACCCTCTGAGACTGAGGTGGTTATTCGTTACTGGCCCTCTAATAGTTCAGGACTCCATCAATACGTCCATCAGGAATCTCAACCTGAAGTTTGAGACTGATAACTCTGGCATGAAGTCAAACCTACAAACCACTCAGTGAGAATGCCATGCACTGAGCCAAGTTCAGGGTCAATCCTTTATGGCACAGTTACTAGTTGTGCTGCTACTGCTGTTCCTGGTGAACAATAGAAATGACAAACTCAACAAAGCCTTAAACTAAAATGTGAATGATGCAAAGGTGGAAGTGATCATTCAAGAGAATAAGTATAGCTTGCTTAGTTTTATAACATGAAACTCTTTCACTTTCCCCTGACGTTCCATGTAAACTATACCTTTGTCATAATGTTTCAAATCTTATCACTTTCATAACAAACATGTTGCAGAAGTTTTAGGAATAGTTATGAAAACGAGGTTAACCGTTTTCTCTTGCTACATTCCTGGAGAATGGGCACTTCCAACACTTCTTGCCTGGACAATCTCATCTATACTTTGTTGGCACTGGCGTGCTTCTCTCATGTCCTTCCATCATTGATGGCCATGTTTTCAGCTGCCAGCGCCAGAAATTCTGGAATTCCATCTTTAGGCTGTTGTACCCCTCTCTCCTTTCAGACTCTCCCATTATTTGATCACTTACAGTCAGAGAGACTTCCAACTTATCCATGTTGACCAGATATCCTCTATTAAGCTAGACCCCTTTGCCAGCATTTGGCCCAGATCCCTATAAACCCTTCTTCGTCCCAGTGTCTCCTCCTTCGGCTCAGTGTCCATGTTCAGTGACAGTTTCCCGTGAAATGCTGTGGGCATTTCATTTTATAAAGGTACTACATAAATGCAATGTGCGTCAGTTATCCTAGTATTTTTTGGGCTGCTGTTGACAGGCGAGTGAGGTATGGGAATTGTAGGGGGTAGTCACCTGTGAGATCTCCAGCAATAAGTCCCACCAGAGTGGGCAACTCGAGAGCAAATATACTGTGGCTAATCTGTGCTTAAATACAGCAGGCTTTACTCAGAAAGCAAGGCCATTTCATTGGTCCAACGTGAACATAATGGAAAGGTTTTTGTTTATTATTTGCATTTGTGGGATGTGAGTGTCATTGGCTGGGCCAGCATTTACTGCCCATCCCTAATTGCCCCTTGAGAAGGTGGGGGTGAGCTGCCTTCTTGACCCGCTGCAATCCACCTGCTCTGGGTTGACCCACAATGTCCTTGGGGAGGGAATTGCAGGCTTTTGACCCAGTGACAGTGAAGGAACAGCGATATATTTCCAAGTCAGGGTGGTGAGTGACTTGGAAGAGAACTTGAAGGGGGTGATGTTCCATGTATCTGCTGTCCTTGTCCATCTGGGTGGACGTGGTTGTGGGTTTGGAAGGGTCTTTGGTGAATTTCTGCAGGTGATAGCAACTGGCTGCTATGTCGTAGAGACAGTAGGTTGTATCCTATCTCTCAATAGTTCATTAAATTGTCTTAATGTGAACAACTCCATATAACTATCATTAGCTGATATTTCAACTTGTTTCTATTTTACTCAAGTCCATTGCTTTGTAAACTGAGTTTTGTCCTTCCTGGGAAGGCAATGGCATAGGGTCACCAGTAATCCAGAGACCCAGGCTACTGCTCTGCCGACATCGGTTCAAATCCTACCACGACAGATGGCAAAATGTGAATCAGTGAAAATCAGGAATTAAAAGCAGGTCTAATAATGACCAAGTAAACACTGTTGATTATCACTAAAAATCCTATCGATTCACTTAGATTGTTTAGGGAATGAAATCTGCCATTGCCTGGTCTGGCCTACATGTAACCCCAGACCCACGGCAATGTGGTTCAATAGTTCATACAGTCTGTACAATATGGAAACAGGCCATTTGGCCCACCAAGTCCACATGACTCTCTGAAGGGTATCCCACCCAGACCTGCAGTACCCCCTTCCTTGGACACTATGGGCAATAGAGCATGGCCAAACCACCTAACCTGCACATCTTTGGACTGTGGGAGGAAACCCATGCAGACAAAGGGAGAATGTGCAAACCCCACACAGACAGTCACCTGAGGCTAGAATTGAACCCAGGTTGCTGGCGCTGTGAGGCAGCAGTGCTAACCACTGAGCCACCGTGCCACCCCATCCCTAACTTCTGAAATGCCACTCAGTTCGAGGACAATTAGGAATGGGCAACAGATGATGACTCAGCCAGAGATGCCCACATCACATGAACAAATGGAAAAAATACTCATAGACTATGCTTGTCACTTTCACTATTTTTCCTGGAATCTGGAATTGTCTCTAATTACTGATAAGCGTATATAAAAGTCAAGCATTCACTCCCTTCCTGAAATACTGCAACTCCCAGTCACATTGACTCACAGAATATATTCATGTACAAGGTGCTAAGTCCCAATATGATTTCAGCAGAGTGAGTAAAAGCCAGGAACCATCCTGCCTGGTCAATGTCAGTGCAGGACAGTGCAGTAGGATGCTTCAGCCACTGTCTCCCCACTCTCAGCCTGCAAACTGCAGTTGGAACCTGTAAATTGTAAAAGCACTTGCCCACCAACTTCAGCATCACCCACCCCTCACCCCAAGAAAGTGCTTTCCAACCAATGAGGTGCCTTAGAAGTGTAGCCTTTGTCGTAGGGTAGGAAATGCAGTGACCAATTTGCGCTCAGGAAGTTCCTAAACATGGCAATGTGATTAATGACGCAGAAAGAGAGAAAAGAGAGAGATTTTTAATCAGTATTGAGGTTTCTGGGGAAAAGACAAGAAATTGAAGTTAAAGATTAACAGATGAGCCATGACCTCATTGAACGGTGGATCAGACTCGATGGGCTGAATGGCCCATCTCTGCTGCTATGTCTTACGGTCTCATAATGTGTTATTCATGACATTGGTTTGAGGGATCAGGGCTGTCCAGGGCAATGGAGAAAGCTCCTGTTCTCCTCGTATTAGTACCAATGGTATCTAACAGTCTTGCTTGTGCAGCATTGCCTCAGCACTACACTAGGTATGTCAGTTCAGACTGTGTGCTCAGGCCTCTAGAGTGAGACTTGTATCCAGACACAGTACTTTCAGCTTCTGAGCGTGAGAGGGATATTGAGTCATAAGTGACAAGCTGGGTGACTGCAGTGAAGGAAATCATGCAGAGACAAGTAACTATGATTCTGTGTCAGGTGCATTTTAGTTCTGTGGACACAGTCAACTTGTTGTCGATGGTGTGTAAAATGAGCTTCTGAAACTTCACCTTGTGGGTTTGTGGATGTTTTAGATTCCTCCATGCAGCTGTACCTAACTTCCTGCCTACCGATTACAGAGCTCTACAAATAGGCAGCTCGGATGTGGTCACACAAATAGCACCGAGAATGGTGCCTCACATTCACTGCTGTGCGGTCTGCGCAGAAAACAAATTAGATAAACTGTGAAGAGGCAAGCAGTGCTGGGAATAGGCAGAGCTCCAAACTCTAAAGTCAACAGTAGAATTTTCAATGAATGTAATCAGGCAGAGAGCGTGAAGGTGGAAACCAGAACCAGATGGAAAAAAGTCTCTGATCATGTTTATGGGATCCTTGCGGGGGAGGAGGAGCAACCCCAAGTCATGATCTACATCGACACCAACAACACAGATATGAAGAGGGATGGGGATCTAAGGCAGAAATTCAGGGAGCTAGGGTGGAAGCTTAGAGCAAGAACAAACAGAGTTGTTATCTCTGGTTTGTTGCCCGAGCCATGTCCTGAAGAAGGGCTTATGCCCGAAACATCGATTCTCCTGCTCCTTGGATGCTGCCTGACCTGCTGCGCTTTTCCAGCAACATATTTTCAGCTCTGATCTCTAGCACCTGCAGCCCTCACTTTCTCCATGTGTTAGTGAGGCAAGGAATAGGGAGAGAGATGAGTTGAACTCAGTGGCTACAGGGATGATGCAGGAGGGAGGGTTTTGGATTCTTGGAGAATTGAGGCTCTTTCTTCGGTAGGTGGGACCTCTACAAACAGGATGGTCTTCAGCTGAACCAGAGGGGTACCACTTTCCTGGGGGGGAATTTGCTAGTACTGTTCAGATGGGTTTAAACTAATTCAGCAGGGTGATGGGAACCTAAATTGTAATTCGAGTATAGAGGTCTGAAATAAGATTTCAGGGTTGCAAGAGGGCACCAGCAAGCAAGAAGTTGGTTTGAATTGCGTCCATTTCAACTCCAGGAGTATCTGGAGTAAGGTGGGTGAACTTGCAGCATGGTTAAGTTCCTGGGATTTCGATGTTGTGGCCATTTCAGAGGCATGGATAGAGCAGGGACAGGAATGGTTATTGCAGATTCCAGGATTTAGATATTTCAGTAAGAACAGAGGAAATGGTAAAAGAAGTGGGCGTGTGTCATTGTGAGTCAAGGACATTATTACGGCTGCAGAAAGGATGTTTGAGGATTTGTCAACTGAGGTAGTATGGGCTGAGGTTAGAAACAGGAAAGGAAAGGTCACCCTGTTGGGAGTTTTCTATAGGCCTCTGAATAGTTCCAGCGATTTAGTAGAAAGGATAGCAAAGATGATTCTCGATAGGAGCGAAAGTGACAGGCTAGTTGTTATGAGGGACTTTAACTTCCCAAATATTGACCAGGAATGCTGTAGTTCAAGTACTTTTAGATGGGTCAGTTTTTGTCCATTGTGTGCAGGAGGGTTTTCTGACACATTATGTAGACAGGCCTACAAGGGGCAAGGCCACATTGGATTTGGTACTGGGTAATTAACCCAGCCAGATGTTAGATTTGGAGGTAGGTAAGCCCTTTGGTGATAGCGACCACAGTTCAGTTATGTTTACTTTAGCGATGGAAAGGGATAGGTATACACTAGAGGGCAAGAGCTACAGCTGGGAGAAAGGCAATTATCATGCGATTTGACAAGATTTAGGATGCATAGGATGGGGAAAGAAACTGCAGGGAATGGGCACAATAGAAATGTGGAGATTATTCAAGGAACAGCTGAAAGAAAACAGAGGGTATTGTGTGTCCTTGATAAGTATGTACCGGTCAGACAGGGAAGAAGTTGTCGAGCGGAGGAGCCGTGGTTTACTAAGGAAGTTGAATGTCTTGTAAAAAGGAAGAAGAAGGTTTATGTTAGGATGAGATCTGAAGGCTCAGTTAGGGCGAGTGAGAGTTACTAGGTAGCCAGGAAAGACCTAAAGAGACAGCTAACACAAGCAAGGAGAAGACATGAGAAGTTGTTGGCGGCTAGGATTAGAGAAAACCCTAAAGCATTCTATAGGTATGTAATGGATAAAAGAGTGACTTGAGTAAAATTAGGGCCAATCAAGGACAGAAGTGGGAAGTTGTGCGTGGAGTCTGAAGAGATGGGGAAGCACTAAATGAATATTTTTCGTCAGTATTCACACTAGAAAAAGACCATGTTGTCAAGGACAATACTGAGAAACAGGCTACTAGACTAGATGGGATTGAGGTTCACAAGGAGGAGGTGTTAGAAATTCTTAAAAGTGTGAAAATAGATTTATCGTAGGACTCTCTGGGAAGCTAGGGAGGAGATTGCAGAATCTTTGGCTTTGATCTTTATGTCATCATTGTTTATAGGAATAGTGCCAGAAGTGATTAGATTAGAATCCTTAGAGTATGGAGACAGGCCATTTGGCCCAACAATTCCACACCAACCCTCCGAAGAGGTAACCCACCCTGACCCATTCCCCTACCCTATATTTACCCCTGACTAATGCACCTAACACTGTGGGCAATTTAGCATCCTCTCCTCTCCTCTCCTCTTCTCTCCTCTCCTCCAGAAGACTGAAGGATAGCAAATGTTGTCCCCTTGCTCAACAAGGGGAGTAGATCAACTAGCAGAAAGTGAGGACTGCAAATGCTGGAGACCAGAGTTGAAAAATGTGGTGCTGGGAAAACACAGCAGGCCAGGCAGCATCTGAGGAGCAGGAGAATCGACGTTTTGGGCATAAACCCTTCTTCAGGAAGTAGAGACAACCCTGGTAATATAGACCAGTAAGCCTTACTTCGGTTGTGGGTAAAGTTTTGGAAAAGATTATAATCATCTAGAAAGGAATAATTTGATTAGGGATAGTCAACACGGTTTTGAGAAAGGTAAGTTGTGCCTCACAAACCTTAATGAGTTCTTTGAGAACGTGACCAAACAGGTGGATGTGACCAAACAGGTGGATGAGGGTAAAGCGGTTGATGTGGTGTATATGGATTTCAGTAAGGTGTTCCCTACAGTAGGCTATTGTACAAAATATGGTGGTAAGGGATTGAGGGTGATTTAACAGTTTGGATTAGAAATTGGCTAGCTGAAAAAAGACAGAGGGTGATGGTTGATGGGAACTGTTCATCCTGGTGTTCAGTTACTAGTGATGTACCACAAGGATCTGTTTTGGGGCCACTGCTGTTTATCATTTTTTATATATGACCTGGATGAGGGCATAGAAGGATGGATTAGTAAATTTGCAGATGGCACTAAAGTCGGTGGAGTTGTGGACAGTGCGGAAGGATGTTGCAGGTTACAGAGGGACATAGATAAGCTGAAGAGCTGGGCTGAGAGGTGGCAAATGGAGTTCAATGAGAAAAAGTGTGAGGTGATTCACTTTGGAAAGAGTAACAGGAATGCAGAGGACTGGGCTGATGGTAAGATTCTTGATTTGGAGATGCCGGTGTTGGGCTGGGGTGTACAAAGTTAAAAATCACACAACACCAGGTTATAGTCCAGCAGGTTTAATTGGAAGCACACTAGCTATCTGAGCGCCGCTACTTCATCAGACAACTACCTGATGAAGGAACGACGCTCCGAAAGCTAGTGTGCTTCCAATTAAACGTGTTGGACAATAACCTGGTTTGTGTGATTTTTAACTTGGTAAGATTCTTGGTAGTGTAGATGAGCAGAGAGATCTGGGTGTCCATGTACATAGGTCACTCAAAGTTGCCACCTTGGTTAATAGGGTTGTTAAGAAGTCATATGGTGTGTTAGCTTTTATTAATACAGGGATCGAGTTTCAGAACCATAAGGTCATGCTGCAGCTGTACAAAACTCTGGTGCAGCCGCACAGGGAATATTACATACAATTCTGGTCACCGCATTATAGGAAGGATTTGGAAGCTTTGGAAAGGGTTCAGAGGAGATTTACTCAGATGTTGCCTGGAATGGAGGGAAGGTCTTACGAGGAAAGGCTGAGGGACTTGAGTCTGTTTTCATTAGAGAGAAGAAGGTTGAGAGATGACTTAATTGAGACATATAAGATAATCAGAGGGTTAGATAGGGTGGACAGTGACAGCCTTTTTCCTCAGATGGTGATGGCTAGCACGAGGGGATATAGCTTTAAATTGAGGAGTGATAGGTCGGTGCAACAACGAGGGCCGAAGGGCCTGTACTGTGCTGTAATGTTCCATATTCTAAGTAATGATAATGTATTTAACCTGTGGGTTGTGTCTACAGATTGACCCTCCTGCCACTGGAAGCAATCACCATAGACACAGATATAAAATAATTGGCCAACGACACAGGTAGGAGATGAGATTTCGATTGTTACTGACCAAGTTGTTGTGGTCTGGGACGCACTGTCTGGAAGGGCAGTGGAAGCAGATTCAACTCGTAATGTTCAGAATACATAAAGGGTAAATATTAAGAATGAATATAACAAGTTGGGCAATGGGGAGAGAGCAGGGGAGCGAGACCAATGGAGTGGCTCATTGAAAAATTAACACAGACACAATGGCTACCAATCAGAGAATGAGCTGAACACCCCTCCTGGACATTACTGTATGTGCACAGTGTGATCCCAGAGTCGAGTGAATCACCTCATCCATTGCCTGTTGATTCAACAGTTATGACTCGGTGACCACTAAATAAATGTATTGAGAGTGTGGTGCTGGAAAAACACAGCAAGTCAGGCAGCATCCGAGGAGCAGGAGAATCCATGTTTCGGGCATAAGCACTTCATCAAGACCTTTTGCCCAAAACATCAATTTTCCTGCTCCACCTGCTGTGCTTTTCCAGCACCACACTCTCGACTCTAATCTCCAGGATCTGCAGTCCTCACTTTCTCCTAAATAACTGTATGGCTAATGCTCTATTTCCCACCCTCCCTTAACTACATGGGCGCGGATTACATTCCAGCCGGAATTTCTAGTGGTGATTAAATAATTCGATTTTGTGAATTTCTGAACAAGAGTGTTCACTCTCCTCCACCGCCCCCTCCCCCTCAACTTGAACTGCAGCCTTTATTCTGTTTCCTTAATTATTGTGAAGATATGAGCATTACAAAACCAGAACAGCCCCAGTTACACAACTGACTGGGGAGAGACAGTGACTCCTGGACATTTTGGGTATTGGTTAATGCTCAAACATGTTGGAATCACATCTGGATTCAGATAAAGGACACGAGACCACATGGAGCAAGAGAGACCAGGGAGCAGGAGGGATTGGGAAGCAGACCCAGTGTGGGAGAGATTGGAATACAGAGTCAGAGTGGTAGGAATTGGGAAACAGACCCAGAGTAGGAGAGATTGGGGTACAGTGCCAGAGTGGGAGGGATTGGGGTACAGTGCCGGAGTGGGAGGGATTGGGGTATAGAGCCGGAGTGGGAGGGATTGGGATACAGAACCAGAGTGGGTGGGATTGAGGTACAGAGCCAGAGTGGGTGGGATTGGGATACAATACTTTTCTCATCCAATAGGGTCCAACAGAGAGCCTGAAATCAATTGGAACTAGGCAGCAAATGACAGTTCTACGTTGGCTATGGGGAGAATTGGTGTGTATCTATGTACTTGTTTCTCTGTAGAGAATAAATAATGGGTGTGTCAGACATCCAAGATGTGTAAGTTGGAATAAAACTGACCAGAAAAGTACACATGTCCCTGCTGTTTCCCAAGCATCTTTTTGTCAAACAGTTCCTGGTCAGCAGGAAGTTGATACTGAACTGGGCAGCAATTAACTAAGAGGATATTTTCATAATCAGCAATGGGCCATTAACTCTGTGACACTTGTATCACTTTCCCTTCCTATCATCAATTCCATTTTCATTGTTTTGTCACATCCACAACTTCACACGTTACTTGTAACTTGTTATGCAAACTGAAAAGCTGAATGGATCCATGGAATCTGTTCTGTTATCGATGCCCAATTCAATATCAGTAGAGACTCTTTGAAAGAGGAAGCGAAGAGTTACTGAGTGATTCCACGTTGGCTTTACCCTCTCCTGGAGGCAGGGGTTTCCTGAATCCTGCATTTCGGGGAAAGTAGGGGCATGGGAAAGTTGTCTGGAAATAATTCCGATGGCCATTCTCCCACTCATAATGTTTGATCCTTGATCTGATACTCTGAAAGAGACTATTTGGTCATCACAGTTAAGAGATCTTGCTGTGTGACTGTTGGCAGCTACATTTCTCATGCCACATCAGTGACAATGTTTAGTCCAGGGTCTTGAATGGAATCTTTCTCTCGAGATTGTCAGTAAAACTACCCCAGGAATAACTCACTCTGTGAATCATTGACAGGGCAATCTTTCTGCTCTCTCCTTTCCAGCTGCAGTTACACTGTGAGGTGGTGAGGATGGGCAAACAGAACAGCAAGCTGCGCCCCGAGGTGCTGCAGGATTTACGGGAAAACACAGAGTTCACGGAGAATGAGATCCAGGAATGGTACAAGGGATTTGTGAAGGACTGCCCCAGTGGATACCTGACGATGGAAGAGTTCAAAAAACTCTATGGCAACTTTTTCCCCTATGGCGATGCCTCCAAGTTTGCCGAGCATGTTTTCCGTACCTTCGACACCAATGGAGATGGCACAATAGATTTCCGCGAGTTCATCATTGCACTGAGTGTGACTTCCAGGGGAGGTTTGGAACAGAAGCTGAAGTGGGCTTTCAACATGTACGATGTCGATGGAAACGGTTACATCAGCAAATCTGAGATGCTGGAGATAGTCCAGGTATAAGATTCTCCGTCGAAACTAAGGGAGATTTCTTTATGTGGAACTCCTGCTCCTCTTGCTGCATCTTTAGTTAGTTTCTTCCTGTCTTGCCTCCTTGCAATTGCTCAAACTAAAATTCCTCTCTTTTTCCGAAACCAATCTGACGCTGAAGCCAGGCAGTGGTGGGCTCACGATATCAATGTAGAACCTTTTTTGCAGTGGTAGGATGGTCAGAAGAAACTAATTTAACATAATTGACACAAAAAGAGAGGAGACACATGGAAATTGTTATTACACAGTTGTTGTTATCCATCACTGTTAAAAGAGAATTAGTTAAATACATAGAGTCATACAGCACAGAAACAAACCTTTCAGTCCAGCTGGTCCATGCCAAACATAATCCCAAACTAAACTAGTCCCAACAGCTCCTAGCTCATATCCCTCTCCTATTCGTGTACTTATATGAACGGTAAAAATTTACAGGACTGTGCAGGAAGAACAGGAGATGTGTACTAACTGGCTAGCTCTTCCAAACAGCCAGCACAAATATGATGAGCCAAATGGCCTCTACCACTCTGCAACGATTTAAGAAAATTCAGTAAGCTACATCACTAATTGTTGCTCATCATGTGAGTCAAAAGTGAATGGACTTTTATTTTCTCGCCAGTCCATGTGGTTAATGAAATCACCTCCCCACCCCCCCAACCTCCACGTGACCTTCTTACCTCAACTGTTCCATCTGTTTTTGGATTGATTTACTTTGACACTGACATTTGTTTTTCGAAGAGTGATATTTATTTCAGTGTTACTGTTGTCAGAACCAAGCTAACCGTAAATAATGCTCTCCAAACACTGTCTTGTCTCCTGTTGTCCTGTGGATTGGCCATTGCGGTGAGGCACCTTATCCTATGGAGCTGGTGTAAGCATTGTTGTAATGCTGGGTAAGACTTGCTATCAATCACATTTGGGTGACCCCTAACCAACGTAGCATACACCTCTCTCCAGGTACAGGATGCGATCAACACACAACACGTTGGAGCCTGTAGTGCTAAAGTTGTCTGAATTTGATTCAATTTCAGGTTATATTTTTAAGAAAAGCCTATAGAGACCTTACAGGCCAGGAGACTGTTCAACCTATTGAGTTGCATTGCTAGCTCTCGATGGAGGAGTTCAATTACTCTTCTTCTCCCCACTCTATTCCTGTCACCCAGCAAGTCTTTTTCATTCAAATGCTCATCTAAATCCCTAATCAAATAATTTACCTTCACCTCCATCACCCACACATGCAACAAGTTCTAGGAGTTACAAAATAAACTCTCGCAATGGTTTTATTGTCCTCGAACAGGCTATCTACAAGATGGTTTCATCAGTAATGAAGTTATCCGAGGATGAAGCTACCCCGGAGAAAAGAACAGAAAAAATCTTCCGTCAGATGGACACCAATGCAGATGGTAAGTGACAGCATGGTCAGTGAGCTATTCTTTACCTTTGTGAGCTGAGCTGGAGTAACCCGTATGCAGGTGCCACAATGGTAATGTCACCAGACCCATATTCCAGAGGTCCAGCTTATTGACCTGGGGATATCAGTTCAAATCCCACTAAGGCACCTGCAGCTACTTGAATTCAGTTAATAAATCTGGAATACAGACCTAGTCTCAGTAACCACCATTGTCTAACATTAAAACTTATCTAGTTCACTCACCCCCTTTAGGGAAGGAAATCTGACATCCTTACCCAGTCTACATGACAGTCTAGACCCACAGCATTGTGGTTGATTCTTAACTTGCTCTAAAGTGGACTAGCAAGTTTGTGGGCAATGAGGGATGGGGAGAAAGTCCTGGCCTTACTAATGATACAACCACAATGAAAGAATAAGAATAGAAAATGACTTGGACAAGTGCAAATTAATTAGTGAAGCAAGCACAGATTTGTCATTTTTAACTCGTGTTTTTTGATGAGCTAAGGGTGAGAGTTGATGGGGGTAATGTTGCTGATGTGGTATACATGGACTTTAATAGAGTGAAACACAACAGACTCAAGGAACCTTAGAGCTCATGGAATAAGAATGAGACAGTAGCAACACAGACAGAACAATTAACAGGAAACAGAGTAGAGGTAAATGGTTGTGTTTCGAACAGGGAACGGGTTTGTAGTGTAGACCGCCAGGTGTTAGGACCCTAGCTGTTCCTGGTATATTAAATAACCTCAATACTTTAGTATTCAGGACACAATTTCAAAATCTGAGACAAGATATGGAGGTATTGTAAACTGTGAGGAAGATAGTGTAGAACAGGTTGATGAAATGGATGGTCAAGAAGTGTGAGGTGGTTTGTTTTCGTAGGAAGAACACAGAGAGACGAAATAAAATAAAGAATGCAACTCTGAAGTGGGTGCAGGACCAGAGAAACCCAAGTTTATATGTACATATGTCATTGAGGATGGCAAGACAATTGACAGTAGAATTAATAATGGATACCAAACCTGTATTTTTCAAGAGTACAAGAGCAAGGAAGTTATGTTAAACCTTTTAAAACACTGTTTCAACTTCAACTGATATATTGTGGGAAAGATCAAAATGCATTAGAGTGCAGAAAAGATTCCTAAAAATGTTTCCAAAGATGAAGCACCTCAGCTATGTAGAAAGATTGGAGAGGTCTATACTGTTCTCCTTGAAGGAGAGAAGGTTAGGGAGAGATTTGACTGAGGTGTTCAAAATCAAGAGGGGTCTGGACAGAGTCAATCGAGAGAAACTGTTCCTAGTGTTGGAAGGAACAAGAGCCAGTGAAAACTGATTTAAAATAATTGACACAAGACGCAAGGGGGACATTAGAAACAGCATTTCCTTCAGTAAGTGGTTCATAGAACATAGAACATTACAGCGCAGTACAGTCCCTTCAGCCCTCGATGTTGCGCCGCCCTGTCATAATCTGAAGCCCATCCCACCTACACTATTCCATGTACATCCATTTGCCTGTCCAATGACGACTTAAGTGCACTTAAACTTGGCGAATCTACTACCGTTGCAGGCAAAGCATTCCATACCCTTACTACTCTCTGAGTAAAGAAACTACCTCTGACATCTGTCTTATACCTATCTCCCCTCACTTTAAAGTTGTGTCCCCTTGTGTTTGCCGTTCCCATACTTGGAAAAAAGCTCTCCCTGTCCACCCTATCTAACCCTCTGATTATCTTGTATTCGAGTCTGGAAAATGTGGTGCCGAAGAGTGTGGTGGAGCCAAGATCAATTGAGACTTTCAAAATGAAATTGGATCATTATCTATGATTCTTATGTGTCTCCAAGTTTAAATTTGTTTTATTTTATTCATAAAAGTGATCATGGCTATTTTCTGGGTTTTGTTGGGGTTCCAGTAGGTAAGTAGGTGACTGCTGCAGCTGATTTGCTCTAAACAGGATGTGATTTTGCAGATGACTGAGTTTTAGACGTGATGCTGGCTCAGGAAGTCCTCTCCTTCTGTTTCCTCTCTGCATCTAATATCTGTTTGCTTTCAAAGGAGGCAAGACTGTATTTTTCTGGTTGCATCATGTGCAAAGACCCTGGGCCAGCTTCTCCCAGAAATAGTGGCTGATATTAAAATTGAAGTCTTCAGAGTGCCCTTACAGCCTCTTTTGACTGTCAGGAGAGTGCAGCCCAGTCTGAAATTGTCCATGAAAGATTCACTTTTGGGAAGAATGTGTTAGGCATTCTGTCGACATGACCAGGCCAACCCAGCCATGGTTAGAGTCAAAGAAAAAACTGCACATGCTGGAATCCAAGGTTGGCAAGCAGGAGGCTAGGAGAATACAGCAAGTCAGGCAGCACCAGGAGGCTAGGAGAATACAGCAAGTCAGGCAGCACCAGGAGGTTGGGCGAACACAGCAAGCCAGGCAGCACCAGGAGGCTAGGAGAATACAGCAAGTCAGGCAGCACCAGGAGACTGGGCGAACACAGCAAGCCAGGCAGCACCAGGAGGCTAGGAGAATACAGCAAGCCAGGCAGCACCAGGAGGCTGGGCGAACACAGCAAGCCAGGCAGCACCAGGAGGCTAGGAGAATACAGCAAGTCAGGCAGCACCAGGAGGCTAGGAGAACACAGCAAGCCAGGCAGCACCAGGAGGCTAGGAGAATACAGCAAGTCAGGCAGCACCAGGAGGCTGGGCGAACACAGCAAGCCAGGCAGCACCAGGAGGCTAGGAGAATACAGCAAGCCAGGCAGCACCAGGAGGCTAGGAGAACACAGCAAGACAGGCAGCACCCAGAGGGAAGTCGATGTCTTAGGCGTGACCCAAGTCCTGAAGAAGGGTTACACCTGAAACGTCGACTTCTCTAAGTTCTGATGCTGCCTGGCTTGTTCCGTTCCTCCAGCCTCCTGCTTGCCAACCTAGCCTTGGGTGTTTCAATATGTTGTGGATGTTTGGCATGCTCGATCAGGTGAACACCTCAATGCTAGATATTTTGCTCTGTCGTCTACTCTTCACAAGTTTCTGAACACATTAGGAGAGAAGGCATTTTTGAGCTTTCTGGCTTGATGCTGCCATCCAGTGCAAGTCTCACCTGTGTACAATGGCCAGAATTGTTTCTCTACTGACATTAGGCAAACCTCCTCCTTTTGGTTTTCAAACTGGTTGTTCCTGCATTGGAAATTACTGCAGGTGTCTCATCATAGTTTTGCAGTACGGAAAGAGTTCTTTTGGCTTAATGAATGTCCACTCCATTTGTCAAGCACCTATCTACTCCAGTCCCAAAGTCTAGTTCTATGGAGTTTCAAATACTCATCTAAACATTTTTTAAATAATGTGGTGCTTTCCAAATACCCTCCATGCTCTGAATTAAAATATTCTCCTCTCAATCCTCTTTAAACTTCCTGCCCCTTACCTTAAATCTATGCCTTTTGTTATTGAGCCCTCTGCCAAAGGGAAAAAGGTATTTCTACCTAACCTACCTATGTCCCTCAGAGTTCTGTGCACCTCAGTCAGATTCCCCCCCTCAACCTTCTCTGTTCTAAGGCAATGTAGGCAACTTGAGGGAGTGTGTTAGCAATATAAGTGAAGTTATCCATTACTGGGAGGTCTGGTCATGGACTGAAACCTTGACATCGAGGTAAAGCTTTCCGAGACAACTTGTTCCATGTAACAGTAGGGACGTTTTGTTACGTCAACAATACAATATAAATACAAGTTGTGTTGAGTAAGTTTTTTGAGGGCTCAGGGTGTGTAGTGGGAAAGAAGCATATCTATCAAAAAGGGTCAAACCTATTGGAAGGAAAATGCGTTTCACCATTAAATTCTCATTCTGAACCATCTCTTGTTTTTGGATTTTAGGCAGACTTTCACTGGAAGAGTTCATCAATGGAGCAAAAAAGGACCCATCCATTGTCCGCCTCTTGCAGTGTGACCCCAGCACCGCTGGCCAGTTCTGAGACAGTGTCCGGGACATGAATTCAGTTCCTCCGCCTCATTCCCATCACTGGTGAACCAAGAGTGAACAAGCAAGGACGCTGGCAGAAAGGGAATTTATGCTCAGACAAGTGGAACACTGGTGTCTGCCAAAACACTGAGCATCCTTCCACACAATGAAGAAACTGCATGAAGATACAGATTCCTGACTTACAAAATCCAGTAAATAAATTCTAGATGTGTAAATGTGCCAAAATAAGGGGAACTGAGCTGGTCAACAATGGTTAACACCATCTCATTTCCATTTGCACCGTGCACTGTTGTCAATATAGTCTAACAGGGCAGAAGGGGGGTATGTTTTATTAGGTTTGTCTTGTCTGTTGTTCGCTTTTTACAGGTGAAATGTGTCTCATTACTTTATTTGAACCGTACTGAGTCATAGCTCGTTCTTAATGAAGCCATGGAGAGTGAGAACCAAACTCTGATGGGTTAATGTTTACATTTGTACATTGGAGCATGAAAAAGCCATTAGGTTCATATATGCTTCTTCCAATCTCGGCTTATCCTATATCCATGTGGCAACTTTCCTTCATTCTGATACCTTCAAGGACCATCCTGTGAATCAACCCTGGTGGTGCACTAATGAAACATTTCCTCTTGCCTCCCTTTGGGGAACACGAATCCTAATAACCCCCCAAACGATTCACTTTTACCCATCCATATAAACTGTTTCTGTCTTGTCACCTTCGTGAAGCATTGTAAATAAATCCTGTTTGATCTGGAATGCTCCTCCACATATCAATACTCTCTGGGATAAGTAAACCTTCAAGAGCTCAAGCCTCACTTCCTTTATTGTGTTGGTTACCTTTGTGTCCCCTAAATCCATTGGTCCCTATCACCTCAAAAACACAATTGACTGATTGTAATGTATCTTTAACATATTGATCAGATCCATTCCCTGTCTCTCTTTGTTATACAAATCCAAGGATATCTTCATCGTTCACCACTCTTAGGTTGTCACCCTAGGTTCCCTGTATTTTATTCAAGTAATAACATGTATCCTCGTGTTGCCCAAGAAATGTTAAATGGCATGTTATCTTCAATACCCTAATCACTGTCTTCCAGGTTTTGTGATGTATTGCCAGCACCCTGAAACTAATGTTACATCATCTTGTCCACCACAAAGGATAAATTCACTGGGTGCTGGTTCCTTGAAACTGAACGAAGGCACTGTCTGGCTATTGCATCGCACACTACCCCACTTCTCAGTAAGCCTTCCAAAAATATCCTCAATGGTACCACACAAAATCTCTGCCATTACTTTCAACATTAACGCTGTGTTGAACAGACACAGAAAATACTGGAGAAACGTAGTAGGTCGGGTTATATCTGTGAAGAGAAAAACAGAGTTAATGTTTCAAGTCCAATAGATTTCCTCAAGCTGTACTCACCTCTGTTTTCCTCCACTTTAACTCCCTGGTTGCCCTCTGGAAAAAAAATCAAAGATTTGTCGCTAGGTCTTTTTCATTGGGCATTCGTCCAATTAGCTGGCCCTGGGCATTTTCAGATGATCACCTATGATGTGGTTTCTGAAATGATTTATAACATTCCCCAAGTCATCCAACATTATGCTGTTAGTTTCCTGATTAACGTTTGCGTCCTAACATGAGCATATTGGATTGAATTTCTGTGAGTGGAGAGACAATGAGGGTCTCCCACTCATTCTTTGAAGAATCTCAGAAACACTTCCAAAACATATGTTCACAGCCAAATTATTTTTCCATTCTCCTGCTGTCTGAGTCTTTTTGTTCAAATCATTTCAGACCACATGTCCAAGAGTTAGATTTTATACTCACGAACTAAAAATGCAATTAGCTGCATCAAGATTACTAATGTGGCTAGGAGCTAATGGATTGGACAGCTCTGTCTGAGGTCATTGTTATACATGTTGTACAACATGTTGCACTGTTGTACACTGTACTACATGTTGTATTTTATGTTATCTGTATGACTATTACTGCATTTACAATTAATGGTATGCCTAACATTTGGGGCCAGTTGCCAAAATTGGTTCCCCAATTAACCATTGTGCCTTTCTTATACACTCTGCTCCTTCTCTCCATTTCAGGATTGTTTTTAAAAATAGTGGATTGAGTGAGGCCAAGGATAAAAGAAACTTGGCTCTGCTGCAATTATATGAAATGAATATAGCACTGTGATATTACAGAAAACACAGGTATATATCCCCCTCAAAATGTCACAGCATTTTGCTCTGTGTGGGAGCCGGCAATGAGCTGAGTGGCCCATTCTGTGATGTAAATAACTGTACAACAATTGGGATACCTCACCTCGAAAGATATAAAATATCGTGATTGATCGTTGGTCATCTTTCCAAAACCTTAGCTTCAGCACAAGGCATTGTTGATGGCTTCCCTGCTATTTAACCCCAAACAAACTTACCAGTGGGTCTGGTAAAAGCTGGTGACTTTATTGACACACCCTCTAGAACAGTGGTTCTCAGCCATCTGCATCTTGAGTGCCACCAAACATCTTGTGAAGAAACGTCCAGTCCCACCATGATAAAATCAAAATCCTACTATTCCAAGTAATGGTCGTTTTATGTTTCCATGCATTTTAGTATTATTAACCATGAATGAAAATTTAAGGACATTAAAAATTGCAGTGGTTTTGCCAAGAATAAGTTTATTGCTAAACTGTAAGAAAAGAGATAATGGTTGGGTCATTTCTGAGAAGCCTGTGGTTGCCATTTCATTGGAAGGAATGTTGATTTTCCTGGAGGTCCCACCTAGACAACCTCACCAGTTGAGAAACACTGCATGAGAATGATTCAGTGGACTCTGGAGTCTGATCGCTACAACATACTTCAGTCAGAGAGCCACCTGGTGTTCAATTCACAAAGTGCAATTGCTACAAAAAATTTACCCAAAGTTGTGAAAGGCAGTCTCTAGTCCCAGCCAGCTCCCTCAGCTTGCTGGTCTCACTCTGTCCTGTGCTGATTTTCTTAGTTCAAAGATCATTTATCGAGACTCAATTTAGTGCACCGTGCACTGTAACAAAAGAATTATGCAACAGAAAATAGTTTTCAGCTCTGATACTGTTGTAACAGTGGACCTACTCTGGTTGGACTTGGTATTAGAGGTGTCATCATTTGATCTCTCCCAACTTCTCATTCCCCTATTATCCCCCTTCCCAACACCACTGCTCATT
>NC_057729.1:57547782-57554100 GCF_004010195.1 Chiloscyllium plagiosum | reverse complement strand
CCCTCCCCCGATCCTGACTCCCACACCCTTGACCTACAATGTTCCATCACCAACCCCTGACCAACTCTCCCAACACATGCCCTCCTGACCCACACCCTCCCACCATTGGTCACCCAACATGTCCATCATGACAGAACCCTGGTCAATCATAAAGTGAATAGATTCTCAATGTTGACTGGATAATTCTCGACTGCATTTCAACCAGCTTTTTTACCCCAATTCCTACTAGTTTTCCAAATATTTCAAAGAAATGTTTTAAGAAACAATATTTCAATGCCCTGGTGATTTTTCTCCTAACTTTTCTTTGCCCAATTTATTGTCCCAAAGTTAATATTTAATTGCTAGAGGCTCCAGGCTAAGTCTGAAGAGATGTTGACAAGAGTGATGCAGAGTCAGAACTCATTGCTTTAAAGATTCATTCAGTGTTCCAAACTGAGCAATGTTCTGCTTATTTACATGATCCTACATTACAATACAATTGAAGTTTTGTAATGTGTTTGCATATGCCCAAGACAAGGAGTAAAACTTTGAAATTGGAAGCAGGTGTACACAAGCCAATTTTCATTCAGTCGTTATTGCAAAACTGAAATATAAGATGCTGGAAATGCTCAGCTTCTTAGACAGCATCAGTGGAAATAGGATGATGGCATTAACACTTCAGGGATTGCTAACCTTTTGTCAGAAGCCCAGACCTAAAACATTATGAGACATAACAGCCAGTGTCTGCAGTAATACCCTTGCTAAGATAGCCCTCTGTCAAAAACTGCGAATGTGCAGTCTTAAAAGCAAATTTAAAGAGGAACCATACAATGTCAAAACTGGTAATTCACAACAAAACTTTACAGTGAACATTGGTCCCCCAACTCTGACCAAATAACATTCTTTAAGAAATCCAGTTCTCTGTAGAGCACTATATTGTCAACTCTCTTGATAACACATAACCACTTGGACATTGTTCCCCGTCCCATAGAACTGGGACAAGATTCAATGTCCAGGGAGGAGAGAAGTTGAGTGGGGTGGAGATGCTGATTAAATTAGAATCTGGAACAACTCCTAGGTTTCCAGTGAATTCTGAGCTCCCTGTGGGTTTCATTATGATGATCCCAAAGTAGTGAGAGACAGGCCTAACCTGTCAATAGAGCGAATTCCAACAGATGAAGGTTATGTGATGTACTAGCATGGTTTCCATGCAACACATACCTGATTATATTACCATTCCTAGCCACAGCCCACCAGGGTGGATGGACAGATTTTCTGACGGTGCCAAGAGAGTGCAATAGAAATGTAGTAAAATAGTTAAAGGAATGAGCAACTTTAGTTCAAGGTTGGATTGGAGAAGCTGGCATTGTTCTAGCACAGAGGGAGATTTGATAGTGTTGTGCAAGATAATGATAGATTAGGTAGCTGAAGACAAGCTTTTCCATTGCCTGGCATACAAGGGTGAAAGGACCCCGATTATAGGTGTTGGTTAAGAAATGCTGGGGAAATGTGAGAAGGGACATCTTTTTACACGGTGAGTGGTAATGACCTGGAACTCTCTGCCTGAGGGAAATAAACTTTCCAGGACCACCACAATAGAGGGGAATGAGACTGATAGGATTGGTCTACAGAGAGTCAGTGTGGATGCACCTACTAACATCTTTCCCATGCTACAATGAGTCTAGTATGTTCTGGCAGGTGTCCCAGACCAGAAAGTAAGACCATCCTCGATAAAGACAGTGATGGTAATTTATTCAACCAATTTCCCTGAGAATTAAGTGTTTCTCCTGTTGTAGATCTTTCAGTCCGTCTGCTTTATCACCAGTTTAAAACCTCAGGTGTATGAAAGGAAAAGAACCAATCAGCTTTTTCAAACTTTAACAGTAGTAATTAATATTTAATTTGCATTTTTAAAAATATTTGTGTCAGTTGTTTGATTTATTTGTGTTCAGAGCTGCATCATAACTTGCAGCTAGTGTTTCGCTTAAATGTCAATAAAGGATAATGATGTTCATTTTCCTTCATTAGAATAAAAATTAAAACTGTACATATTTTCTGCAACTCATTTTGCATGTTTTTATTTGGGATTTAGGCATTACTGGAAAGCCTAACATTTGCCCCATGACGATGCTGAAATAACAGGAATGTTTCTGCAACTCTGAATTCTCACTGATTGTTATAAAAAAGATCATTTTCTTAATCTAGAATGAGGAAAGTCTGAAAGTTTCAACAAACACAGGTACATAATTTCTCACACATGTCAGCCAAGGTCTCATGTGCCTTGCCTCTGAGTTAGCAGGATCTGTGTTCCAGCTCTGCTCTGGAGACCTGAGCACACAATCTAGGCTGACCCTGCAGTGCAGTTCTGGGGAAGCATCCACTGTCAGGGGGATCTGCTATCTCATCTGCACTCTCTGAGAAAGTGAGGACTGCAGATGCTGGAAATCAGAGTCGAGAATACGGTGCTGGAAAAGAACAGCGTCAGGTAGCGTCCGAGGAGCAGGAGAATTTACGTTTTGGGCATAAGCCCCTTGTCAGGAATGAGGCTTGTGGGCCGGGGACTGACAGGTAAATTGGAGAGGGGTAGGGCTGGGTGAAGGTAGCTGGGAATGTGATGGGTAGATGAAGGTGGGGGAGGAAGCGATAGGTCGGAGAGGAGGGTGGAGCGGATAGATGGGAAAGGAAAATGGACAGATCAAGAGGGCAGTGCCAAGTTGGAGGTTTGGGACTGAGATAAGGTGGGGGAAGGGGAAATGAGGAAACTGGTGAAATCCACATTGACCCCGTGTGGATGCAGGGTCCCAAGGTGGAACAGGAGGCTTTCTTCCTCCAGGGTTGGGTGGTTAGGGTTTGGCAATGGAGGAGGCCCAGGACCTGCATGTCTTTGATGGGGTGGGAGGGGAATTGAAGTGTTCAGCCACAGGGCGGTGGGGTTGGTTGGTGTGGGTGTCCCAGAGATGTTCTCTGAAACGATCCGCAAGTTGGAATCCTGTCTCCCTAGTGTAGAGGAAACCATGTCGAGTGCAATGGATACAATAGATGATGTGTGTGGAAGTGCAGGTAAATTTCTGTCAGATGTGAAAGGATCCTTTTGGGCCTTGGATGGAGGTGTGGGCACAGGTTGTGCACTTCCTGCGGTCGCAGGGGAAGGTGCCGGGAGTGAGGTGAAAGCTGGTGGAGAACCTGACGGAGTCACGGAGGGAATGGTCTCTCCAGAATGCTGATAGGGGTGGGGAGTAAAATATATCCCTATGGTGTGGTCTGTTTGTAGGTGGGGGAGGATGATGCGATGTATTTGGAGGTTGGTGGGGTGGAAGGTGAGGGCTGGAAGGTTCTGTCATTGTGTTGGGAGGGGAAGGGTTCAAGGGCGGAATTACAGGAAGTGGAGGAAATAAGCTGGATGGCATCGTCGACCACATGGGAGGGGAAATTGTGGACTTTGAAGAAGGCCATCTGAGATGTTCTATGGTGGAATTGGTCCTCCTGGGAGCAGATGTGGTGGAGGTGGAGTAATTGGGAATAAGAGATGGCATTTTTACAGGAGGCAGGGTGGGAGGTGTAGTCCAGATAGCTGGAGAAGTTGGTGGGTTTGTAGTAGAGGTTCGTGGTTAGTCGCTCGCTGGAGATGGAGAGGCCCAGGAAGGGGAGGGAGGTGTCTGAGATGGTCCAGGTGTATTTGAGGTCAGGGTGGAAGATGTTTGTGAAGTTGATGACAGTTCAACCTCCTCGTGGGAGGATGAGGTAGTGCCAATACAGTCATCGATGTAGTGGAGGAAAAGGTGTGGAATGGTGCCAATGTAGCTGCAGAAGATGGACTTTACACATACCCAATGAAGAGGCAGGCATAGCTGGGGCCCATGTAGGTGCCCATGGCTACGTCTTTGGTTTGGAGGAAGTGGAGAATTGGAGAAGTTGTTGAGGGTGAGGACAAGTTCAGCCAGGCGAATGAGGGTGTCAGTGAAAGGGTACTAATTAGGTCGGTGTGAGAGGAAAAAACAGAGGGCTTGGAGACCTTCATCATGGTGAGGTTGAACAGTTCAACTGTACAAACACTTTCCACCCTGACCTCAAATTCACCTGGACCATCTTGGACACCTCCCTCCCCTTCCTGGACCTCTCCATCTCCAGCAATCGACTAACCACGGACATTTAATGCAAACCCACTGACTCCCACAGCTACCTGGTTTACACTTTCTCCCACCCTGCTTTCTGTAAAGTCACCATCCCTCATTCCCAATTCCTCCATTGGATCTGCTCCCAAAAGGACTATTTCCACCACAGAACATTCCAAATGGTCAGGAACCTCGAAGTAAAGGAGCCATTAGAAGGTAGTGACCATAATATGATAAGTTTAATCTGCAATTTGAGAGGAAGAAGGGAGAATTGGAAGTGTCAGTATTGAAGTTGAACAAAGGGAACTATGGAGCTATGTGGGAGGAGCTGGCCAAAGTTCAATGGTTCAATACCCTAGCAGGGATGGCAGTGGAACAACAATGGCAGGTATTTCTGGATATAAAACAGAAGATGCAAAATCAGTTCATTCCAAAGAAGAAGAAAGATCCTAAGGGGAGGTAGATGTGGCTATGGCTGACGAGAGAAGTTAAGGACTGTATAAAGATAAAAGAGAAGTATAACATAGCCAAGATGAGGGGAAAGCCGGAGAACTGGGAAACATTTAAAGAGCAACAGAGGATAACTAAAAAGGCAATACATGGAGAAAAAAATGAGGTACGAAGGCAAACTGGCCAAAATATAAAGGAGGATAGTAAAAGCTTTTTTAGGTATGTGAAAAGAATAAAAATGGTTAAGACTAAAATTGGGCCTTTGAAGACAAAAATGGGGTGAATTTATTCTGGTGAACAAGGAAATGGCAGAAGAGTTGAATAAGTACTTTGGATCTGCCTTCACTGGGGAAGACACAAGCAATCTCCCAGATGCAATAGTGGCTGAAGGATCCAGAGTAATGGATGAACTGAAGGGAATTTATATTAGGCAGGAAATGGTGTAGGAGAGACTGTTAGGTCTGAAGGCTGATAACTCCCCAGGACCTGATGGTCTGCATCCCAAGGTACTTAAGGAGGTGGCTCTAGAAATCGTGGAAGTATTGGTAATCATTTTCCAATGTTCAAGAATAATGATCAGTTCCTGTGGATTGGAAGGTGGCTAATGTTGTCCCACTTTTCAAGAAAGGAAGGAGAGAAAAAACAAGAATTATAGACTGGTTAGCCTAATGTCAGTGGTGGGAAAGATGCTGGAGTCAATTATAAAAGCTGAAATTATGACTCATTTAGATAGCAGTAATAGAACAGGTAGAGTCAGCATTGATTTTCCAAGGGGAAATCATGCTTGACTAATCTTCTGGAATATTTTGAGGATGTAATTATGAAGATGGACAAGGGAGAGCCAGTGGATGTAGTGTACCTGGACTTGCAGAAAGCCTTTGATAAAGTCCCACATAGGAGGTTAGTGAGCAAAATTAGGTCACATGGTATTAGGGGTAAAATATTGACTTGGATTGAAAATTGGCTGGCTGACAGGAAGCAAAGAGTAGTGATAAACGGGTCCCTTTCGGGATGGCAGGCGGTGATTAGTGGAGTATCACAAGGTTCGGTGCTGGGACCGCAGCTGTTTACAATATACATTAATGATATAGATGAAGGTATTAAAAGTAATATTAGCACATTTGCTGATGACACAAAGCTGGGAGGCAGACCCTTCAGTCCAACTCGTCCATGCTGACCAGATATCCCAACTCAATCTAGTCCCACCTGCCAGCACCCAGCCCATATCCCTCCAAACCCTTCCTATTCATATACCCATCCAGATGCCTTTTAAATGTTGCAATTGTACCAGCCTCCACCACATCCTCTGGCAGCTCATTCCATACATGTACCACCCTCTGTGTGAAAAAGTTGTCCCTAAGGTATCTTTTATATCTTTCCCCCCTCACCCTAAACCTATGCCCTCTAGTTCCAGACTCCCCCACCCCAGGGAAAGGACTTTGTCTATTTATCCTATCCATGCCCCTCATGATTTTGCAATGTGAGGAGGATGTAATGAGAATACAGGGTGATTGGACAGGCTAGTTGAGTGGACGGATGCATGGCAGATGCAGTTTAATGTGGATAAATGTGTGGTTATCCACTTTGGTGGCAAGAACAGGAAGGCAGATTACTATCTAAATGGAGTCAAGTTAGGTAAAGGGGAAGTACAACGAAATCTAGGTGTTCTTGTACATCAGTCAATGAAAGCAAGCATGCAGGTATAGCAGGCAGTGAAGAAAGCTAATAGCATGCTGGCCTTCATTACAAGAGGAATTGAATATAGGAGCAAAGAGGT
>NC_057729.1:57535567-57543975 GCF_004010195.1 Chiloscyllium plagiosum | reverse complement strand
CTTCCGCCTAGGAACCCTGCAACCACAAGGGATGAACTCAGATTTCTCCAGTTTCCTCATTTCCCCCCCCCCACCTTCTCTCAGTCAAATCCCTCGCACTCAGCACCGCCTTCCTAACCTGCAATCTTCTTCCTGACCTCTCGGCCCCCACCCCACTCCGGCCTATCACCCTCACCTTGACCTCCCTCCACCTATCGCAATTCCAACGCCCCTCCCCCAAGTCCCTCCTCCCTATCTTTTATCTTAGCCTGCTGGACACACTTTCTTCATTCCTGAAGAAGGGCTTATGCCCGAAACGTCGATTCTCCTGTTTCTTGGATGCTGCGCTTTTCCAGCAATACATTTTCAGCTCTGATCTCCAGCATCTGCAGTCCTCACTTTCTCCTGTACTCAAAACTCTGACCAATAAAGGAAAGCATACCAAACGCCTTCTTCACTATTCTATTTACCTGCAACTTCACTTTCAAGGAGCTATGAACCTGACTCCAAGGTGTCTTTGTTCAGGAACACTCCCTCAGACCTTACCATTACATGTATAAGTCCTGCTAAGGTTTGCTTTCCCAAAATGCAGCACCTCACATTTATCTGAATTAAACTCCACCTGCCACTTCTCAGGATCATCTGATCAAGATCTCATTGTAATCTTCCACACACAGCATTACTGTTTCCGTTGCACCTGATGTGGTCTTCTTTACACCAGGGAGACAGGATGCCAACTTGCGGATCATTTCAGAGAACATCTCTGGGACACCTACACCAACCAACTCCACCACCCTGTGGCTAAATACTTCAACTCCCCCTCCCACACACCAAGGGCATGCAGGTCCTGGGCCTTCTCCATTGCCAGACCCTAACCACTTGAAGCCTGGAGGAAGAATGCCTCCTCTTCTGCCTCAGGATCCTGCAACCACACGGGATCAATGTGGATTTCACCAGTTTCCTCATTTCCCCTCCCACCTTATCCCAATCCTCCAACTTGGCATTGCCCTCTTGATCTGTCCATCTTCCTTCCCATCTATCCACTCCACCCTCCCCTCCGACTCATCACTTTCTCCCCCAGCTTCATCTACCCATCACATTCCCTGCTATCTTCGCCCACAAGCCTCATTCCTGATGAAGATCTTATACCCAAAACGTCGATTCTCCTGCTCCTTGGATGCTGCCTGACCTGCAGTGCTTTTCCAGCACCACACTCGCAACTCTGCACTCTCTGAGACCCTTCTACAAAACCAGCCTGCCCCAAGTGCTGGATATGCTGCAAATACATAGCAGCATCTGTCAAGAGGGAAACAGTTAACACTTCAGGTTTTAAAAATTATTTCATAAGATGTGGGTGTCTTTGGTCAGCATTTATTACCCATATATAGTTGTCCTTAAACTGAATGGCTCCATGGGCCATTCTATCGGTTTGGAGTCAGATGTAGGCCAGTCTGGGTAAGGATGGCAAATTTCCTTCCCTCAAGGTCAGTCATGATCCCAGCTGGTGGTTTTTAATAAAAACAATTGACAACATTAGACCCCATTTTAATTGCAGATTTTTTTCACCGTCTGCCAGTGGAAATTTGCACCTGTGTTCCGAGAACATTAGCTTTATCTCTTGATTACTAGTCCTGAGTCATTACCACCTCACCACTCACACCTCCACCCGCTCCCCACGCTCCCCCCCATCCCCACCACCCCGGATGATGTATATGGGAGGCTGGTTCAATCACAGGTGATAGAGAGTAGTGGCAGATGACTGTACTGGAGGAAATTAGACAGTTACCAAAAGAGTCAGTACAAAAGCTTAATGCTTTCCTAATCAGTATTCAAATGTAGACATAGGTCTGCAGGGCAGAATTTCAAATGAAAATTCTTGGAAGCATTTTGCAGAAGATGGTGATCAACTTCAAGAGGACACAGACAGTCTGGTGGAATGATTTTACAAATGGGAGATGAAATTTAATGCAGAGAAGTGATACGTGTTGGTGGGAAGAACAAGGAGAGGCAATCTTATAGGGGACAAATGTAAAGGCCCTGCAGGAACAGGGAGTTCCGGGGGAATATGTGCACATACTATCAAAGATGGCTTGGGCAGAGTGAAGTGAACCCTTGAAAAGTACTAGTTTGGCCTCTACTGGACTATTGTGTCCAATTCTGGGCACCACACTTCAGGATGAATTCGAAGGCACTGGAGGGGTATAGAAACGATTTGTGAGAATGATTTGAAGGAACAGAGACTTAAGTTCAATTGACAGAGTGGAGGAGCTAGGCTAAGTCTCTTTCGAGAAGTGAAGTTTGAGACAGTGTTCAAAGTGATGAGAGGATCTAAGCACAGCAGACAGGGAGAAACTGTTACCATTTGGCAGAAAAGTCAAGAGGGGGCTGATACAAATTGAATGGCAAATAATGAGAAAGGGCAGGGGGCGGGGCAGGGACGAAATAATTCACTCTTGCAAACAGCCAGCACAATGGAACAAATGCCTCCTTCAATACTGTAAACCACTTCATGATTTCTGAGCAGAACACATTAGAACTGGAAAAAAAGAGAAATAACATTTTAAAGGCAGCGAAGTGGGAGATATGGAACACACTGCCAGAGGAGGTGGTAGAGTTACAACATCTAAAAGCTATCTGGATGAGCATATGAATAGGAAGGGTTTGGTGGAGTGTGAGCCAAATGCTGACAAATGGGACTAGATCAAAGTTAAAAATCACACAACACCAGGTTAGAGTCCAACAGGTTTAATTGGAAGCACCAGCTTTTGGAGCGCTGCTCCTTCAGGTGGTTGTGTGACACACCACCTGATGAAGGAGCGTCGCTCCGAAAGCTAGCGTACTTCCAATTAAACCTGTTGGACTATAACCTGGTGTTGCGTGATTTTTAATTTTGTACACCCCAGTCCAACTCCAAATCGGGACTAGATCAGTTTAGGATACCTGGTCAGCACACATCAGTTGGACCAAAGGATCTGTTTCCATGCTATAGAACTCTCGTGACAATGACTAAGAGAACAAAAGGGAAGGTCTGTGAGTGCTTAATCTCTTCAGCCTTCTCGCTATGAAAGGAATGACAATACAAGCAATAGGAGATGATACTGTGACAAGTAAGAAAAAGAAAAAAATGTTTTTTCATTTACGGAATGTGGGCTTAAGTAGGCTTGATCCGCATTTATTGCCATTTCCTAAGTACCCGTGATTTTGATTTAAGCTTTATTGTCACATGCATTCAAGTACAGAAATTCAGTGAAAAATGTACATCATTGCACATGGCACCATGTTATGGACAAAAGTACCTACATACAAAACTTAGATACAAGTAGTAAAATAGAGAGACAAAGTTAAAAGCAAAGCATTATTGCTGCTCTGAGTATAAATAGAAAAATAAAGAAAGTTAAAAGTTAACATTACAGTCCTTCCTAGTATTAAATTGAAATATAAAGGAATAAAGGTAAGAGTTCAACAGTCTTTCTTAAGCGCACTTCTTGCAAGGGTTCAGACTCCTCCACTTTGGCTCATTCTCCAGGATACCTCGGGCTTTCTGCTCTTGACCCTGCAGATGCCGGGGTCCTCCTTCACTAACACTTCAGGCTTGCTGTAACCACACTGGCCTCAGGCCCACAGCTGCTTCCAATTACAGTACCAGGTCTCCGCCTGACACTGCCTCCCGCAATGCCATTGCTACTGCTGCCTCTCTCTCCAGAACTCCACAAGTAAAAAAAAGAGAAGCAGACAGAAATAAAAACAAATGTAGCCAGCCTAGAGTAGTTGGCCTACTGTGCCAGTGCTGTCATCTTGAATAGATGGCTCTCTCTCCTCTGCACTGCCAGGTCTGCTCTTAAAAAGACCTTAAGAAAAAGGGGGGGAAAAAGCAAATGGAGAAAGAAAAAGAAAGCAGACAGAGGCAGGTAAGTCCCAAGCATGAAGCTTGAACTCAGCACTGCGTTCAAACTGCTATCTTAGTCTAAGGTAGTGGTGGTGAGCACAAGGCCATTAGGAAGGAAGCTCGAGGATTTGGACACAGTAACACTGAACAAACGGCAATGTATTTCCAAATCCGGATGGGGTAAATGGGTTGGAGAGGAACATGCAAATTGTTGTGTTTCCATGTACCCGCTGCCCTTTTCCTTCTAGGTTGTAGTGGCCTGGGTTTGAAGGGTGCAGTTTGAGGAGCTTAGGTGATTTTCTGCTGTGTGTCTTGTGGATGGTACACACTGCTGCTACTGAGTTTGGGTGGTGGTGAGTGGATGTTTGTGGATGTAGTACCCGAACAAGTTGGCTGCTTTGTCCTGGATAGTGTCAAGCTTCTTCGGTGTTGTTGGAGCTACACACATAGAACATAGAACAATACAGCGCAGAAAAGGCCCTTCAGCCCTCGAAATTGAGCCGACCTGTGAACTATTCTCAGGTTCCCCTGCAATCTGTAACATTGTTCCAAACTGTTCACTACTCCACCGACTTTAGTGTCATTTGCAAAATTACTAATCCGTCCACCTATGTCTGCGTCTAAGTCATTTATAAAAATGACAAACAGCAGTGGTCCCAAAACAGATCCTTGTGGCACACCACTAGTAACCCAGGCAAGTGGGTTCCATCACAGTCCTGACTTGTGCCTTGTAGATAATGGACAGTCTTGGGAGAGTAAGGAGGTGAATTACTCTCTGCAAGGTTCTTAGCCTCTGACTTGCTATTGCGGCCATAGTGTTTATACCACTAGCCTAATTCAGTTTCTGGTCAATGGTAACCCATAGGATGTTGACAGATTCGATGATGGTGATGCCATTGAGCAGTAGGCCATTCAGCCCCTTAAGCCTGTTCCACCATGCAATGCAATTATTGCTGATCAGTTTATTCCACATTTCCACCTGCTCCCAATAATCTGCTTATCAACAAATAATCTACAACTCCCACAAAAATATCCGGGGAGTTGGCGTCCACTAACTTTTGAGGAAGAAAGTTTCAAAGTATAACAACCCTTAGAGAAAATATTTTTCTCCCAAATTCTGTCAGAACTTAACGATGCCTTAGTTTTTTACATTGTACAACTAGAGGGTTACTTTCTCCCACAAGAGGAAGCATCTTTTTCATATCTATCTTGTCAAACATCTCAGGATCATATTTCAATCAACTGGCATCTTACCCTTCTGAACTTCAATGGATATGTCTAGTCTGTCCATCACTATGTTTGACAAATCTGTTGGAGTTTCTTGAGGACGAAACTAATAAAGTTGATAATTGGGAGCCAGTGGATGTGGTTTATCTGGATTTTCAGAAGACTTTCGATAAAGTCCAACATAAGAAATTAACAAGCAAAGCTAAAGTACATGGGATTGAGGTATAGTGCACTGACATGGATAGAGAACTAGCTGGCAGACAGGAAATAGAGTAAGAATAAATGGATCATTTTCTCTGTGGCAGCCAGTAACCATTAGGTTCTGCTTGACATCAGTGCTTGTTTCTAGCTAATTGCAATCTATATTAATGATGTAAATCAGGGAACTAAATATAATATCTCCAGGTTTGCATACAACTGAAAGCTGGGTGGAAAGGTGAGCTATAAGAAGGATGCTTCTGTGCAATTTGGAGAGGTTCAGTGAATGTGCAAATGAATGGCGGATGCAGTCTAATGTGGATAAGTGAGAGGTTATCCACTTTGGTAGCAAAAACAGGAAGATGAATATCTGAATGGTGATAAATTGGAAATGGGCAGGTACAACAAGACTTGGGTGTCCTTATAAAAGTAAGCATGCAAGTGCAGCAGATGGTGAAGGTGGCAAAGGATATGTTGCCCTTCATAGCAAGAGAATACGAGAACAGGAGCAGGGATGTCTTGCTGGAATTGTGCAGGGTCTTAGGGAGGCAACAAACTGCAGCATCGTGCACAGTTTTAGTCTCCTTATCAAAGGAAGAATATTCTGGTTATGGAGGAAGTGCAACAAGCGTTTACTGGACTGATTCCTGGGTCTACAGGACTGCTACATGAAGACAGACTGCATCATTTGGGACTATATTCACTGAGTTTTAGAAAAATTAAGGGCAGGGGGGGTTTCATATAAACCTATGAAATTCTAATAGAACTGGACAGGGTAAATGCAGAAACGATATTCTCAATGACCAGGCAGTTCAGAACCAGGCATCATGGTTTAAGGATACAGTTAGGGTACTGAGGATTGAGATGAGAAATGTCTTCACCCAGAGAATGATGAGCCTGTGGAATTCTCTGCCACAGAAAGTGATTGAAGCCTCATTTTGAATGTTTTCAAGAAAGAGCTATATATAGTTCTTAAGACTATGGGGATCAGAGAGTATGGGGTGAGAGTGAACAAGGGTAATGAGTTGGATGAACAGCCATGACCATATTCAATGGCAGAGCATGCTCGAAGGGTCAAATTGCCTGTACCTACTTTCCATGTCCAACTTTCCCACATAAGACCTTGGGTAGTGTTGTAGAACAAGAGACCTAGGGGTTCAGGTACATAATTCTTTGAAGTTTGCATTACATATAGACAGGATAGTTAAGAAGGCATTTAACACAGTTGTCTTCATTTAACAGACCTTTGAGTATAGGAGTTAGGAGGGCATGTTGTCGTTGTACAGGATGTTGGTGAGGCCTCTTCTGGAGTACTGTGTCCCGTTCTGGTCACCCAGTTATAAAAATGATATTATTAAGCTGGGAAGAATTCAGAAAAGATTTTCCAAGATGTTAATGGAAATGGCCGGTTTGAATTATAAGGAGAGGCCAGGCAGTGTGACTTTTTTGACTGGAGCATAGGATGTTGAAGGGTTACCTTATAGAGGTTTCTAAAATCATGAGGGGTATAGCTAATGTGAATGGCAGGTGTCTGTTCCCTAGGGTGGGGGATTAAAAAACGAGGGGCATATTTTTAAGGTGAGAGGAGAAAGATTTTAATAAGACATAAGGGGTGACTTTTTTAACGCAGAATGATTCGCGTGTGGAAAGAACTGTTGGAGGAATTAAAATCTTAAAAGTAGCTTTTTTGTCACATGTACTCAAATGACTTCAGGGAAAAGTTTACAAGTTGCCACTTACGGTGCCATCTTAGATACAAACATACCTAGTTACAGTTTCTTTAGTACAAACACTTCAGGAAACTTAAATGTGAAAAATAAAGAAATAAAATGTTCAGATGAATAGTCCTTCCAAACTAGGTAAAAACAAGGACTGCAGATGCTGGAAACCAGAGTCTCGATTAGAGTGGTGCTGGTAAAGCACAACAGGTCAGGCAGCCTCAGAGGAGCAGGTGCTTTGACCTGCTGTGCTTTTCCAGCACCACTCTAATCCAGTCCTTCCAAACTAGTCCACACCACCCCCGGCCCCTCCCCCACACTGGCCCCTCCCCCCCAACAGGGTCTGGTACAAGTACAACATTTAAAAGGAATCTGGATGGGTACATGAATAGGAAGGGTTTAGAGGGATATGGGCCGGGTGCTGGCAAATGGGACCAGATTAATTTAGGATATATGGTCAATGTGCATGAGTTGGAGCAAAGGGTCTGTTTCCGCGCTGTACAGTTCTATGGCTCGTTCAGCAGATGGAGCAGACGAGCTCTGGATGTGGAGGCCCATCCTGCTGCCATCTTGGACCTAACTGTGATGGATGCAGACACAGTTGCAACCTTCAAAAGATATTTGGATAAGTATGTGAATGAGAAATCTTTGGACCAAGGTCAGATAGGTGGGACTAGTTTAGCTTTTGATATGGTCAGCATGGACTGGTTGGACTGAAGGGTCTGTTTCCATGCTTTAAGACAACCTGGCCATTCCAGATATTAGTCTGCACAATATTCTCTGAACTGCTTCAAATGTATTCACTGCTATTACACAGCACATGATCAAGTGTAAAGGGGAATTTAAAGTTTTGAAGGAAATAGTGAGTACACGACCAATTGTAAAAGCAAAAGCATCATTCATGTTGTCCTGTTTACTCCCATTTGTAAGCAAGTTGTATTTGTTCCATTGTATATGTACAAGTTTGTAATTTGAGAAGATTGAAAAACTGGTTCTGTACTCTAGAATTTCAAAGAATGACAGTTGAGCTCATTGAAATTTACAACATTCTTACGGGATGTGACAGGATAGATGTGGGTAGGATGTTTCCCACTCCCACCTCTTCCTCCGCTACATTGATGACTGCATTGTCGCCACCTCATGCTCCCGCGAGGAGGTTGAGCAATTCATCAACTTCACCAACACATTCCACCTTGATCTTAAATTTACCTGGACCATCTCTGACACCTCCCTCCCCTTCCTGGACCTCTCCATCTCCATTAATGACGACCGACTTACACCTACCATTTTTTACAAACCCACCGACTCCCACAGCTACCTGGATTACACCTCTTCCCACCCTACCTCTTGCAAAAATGCTATCCCGTATTCCCAATTCCTCCGCCTCCGCCGTATCTGCT
>NC_057729.1:57520859-57531873 GCF_004010195.1 Chiloscyllium plagiosum | reverse complement strand
ACCTATCGCATTTCCAACGCCCCTCCCCCAAGTCTCTCCTCCCTACCTTTTATCTTAGCCTGCTTGGCACACTTTCCTCATTCCTGAAGAAGGGCTCATGCCCGAAACATCGATTCTCCTGTTCCTTGGATGCTGCCTGACCTGCTGCGCATTTCGAAGCAACACATTTCCAGCATTTATTGCCCATCCCTAATTACCCAGAGGGCAATTAAGAGTCAACCACATCACTGTGGGTCTGGAGTTACATGTAGGCCAGACCAGGTAAGGACAGCAGATTTCCTTCCCCAAAGGATATTAGTAAAATTAAGAAAAAGCCCTCCATTTTCACAACCCCAAGATATCCCAAAGCACTTTACAGCCAGTGAAGTATTTCTAAAGTGGAATGCTGTTGTCATGTAGGAAAGGCAGCAGCAAATTTACACATAGCAAGATCCCAGTATGACGATGGCCCAGATAATCCATTTTTTTTGTGATATCGATTATGGGATAAATATTGGCCAGGACACTGGAGAGAAACCCCTTGCTCTCCAAAATACTGCCATTGGGACTCTGCGTACCTTTTATTCATTCACGAGATAAGGGCATTACTGTCTAGGTCAGCATTTAATGCCCATCCCAAAGGGCAGTTAAGAGTCCACCACATTTCTGTGGGCTGGAGTCACAAGTTGGCCAGACCAGATGAGGATGGCAATTTCTTTCTGGAAAGAACATTAATTCACCAGCTGGGTTTTTCTGACAACGAATTAATGGTCATCATTAGGCTCTTAATTCTAGACATGTATTGAATTTAAATTCCCCCATCTGCTATCCCAGGATTCAAATCCGGGTCCCCAGGACATTTCCTGGGTTTCTGGATTAACAGTTGAATGACAATACCACTCGGCTATTGCTTCCCCTACTGTCCCATCAAAAAGACAGCATCTCCCGTAGGGCAGCACTCCCTCAGTGCTGTTCTGGAAATGTTAACCTGGATTGCAAACTCAGCTCTCTGGAGTGGCATTGGAACCTATTACCTTTTAACTCAAGGCGTGAGCACATGCTCACTGAACCATGACTGATGCTTCGACTTGTATTACCTGATTGCTTAATTTGCAAGTCACTAGCTAAGAATTACTGGGAGTAGATTATTATATATGTTGAGAGGTTTGTCATCACCATCTTTCTTGCTCCATCTCTCAATTTTCCTCCCACTTCCTTTGTCGATAGTCTAATTAATGGGATAAGAGGTGCTACTGGGCATTTGTCTAAACTATCACTTTCTTTCCTTATCAGGCTAAATGGTCAGAGCAAACTGCAAGGGCATTGTTATTGAGGCCAATCCTGTTCTCTTATTTCCTTCATTCATCTGGAACTGAATGGACATTCCCATTAACAGAGAGTACAACTCATAACTACTTAATTGGCCAGTGGCTATCCACGGTACTACTTAAAGAGGAGCTGGGAAGTTTATTCTACTGTGCCCTGGTCAATAACTATCAGAAAAGCAGTTTTCTGTTCATGAAGCCATTGATTAGAGTATTTTGCTGTACACCAATAGGTTAATGCGTTTCATACGTAGGAATTAGGAGCAGGAGCTGCTTGTTCAGTCTCTCAAGTCAACTCTGCTATTTAACAAGATCATGGCTGATCTGTGGTCTCAAATTCATCTTCCCACCTGTGCACCCTGTGTCAAAAACTGAGACTCTCTACATTTCCCATATTGCAAAAGTGCCATAGTCACAGAGGTCTACATCACAGAAAAAGGCTCTTCGCCCATCACCTCCATCCAAGGCCCCAAAGCAACCGTCCACATCCATCAAAGTTTCACCTGCACTTCCACATGTCATTTACTGTATCTGTTGCTCCTGATGCAGTCTCCTCTACATTGTGCGAATGCGTCCAGTCTCCCCAGAGTGCTTTAGAGAACATCTCCAGGTCACCCGCATCAATCAACCCCACCGGCCCATGTCCAAACACTTCAACTCCCCCTCCCACTCTGCCGACGTCATGTAGGTCTTGGGCCTCCTGCATCGCCACTTTCTCACCACCTAACACCTAGAGGAAGAACGCCTTATCTTCCACCTCGGAACCCTTCAACCCCAGGGCATCAATGTGGATTCACTAGTTTCCTCATTTTCCCTCCCTCCCACCTAACCCCAGTTTCAACCTTCCAGCTCAGCACCGTCCTCATGACCTTCCCACCTGTCAACCTTCCCTCCCACCTATCCACTCCACTCTCCTCTCCGACCTATCACCTTTATCCCCACCTCCATCCACCTATTGCACTCTTAGATACCTTCTCCCCAGCCCCATTCCCCTCCCATTTATCTCTCCACCCCTGAGGCCCCCAGCCTCATTCCTGATGAAGGGCTCCGGCCTGAAACGTCAATTTTCCTGCCCCTCGGATGCTGCCTGACTGTTGGGTTTTTCCAGCAACACACTCTCGACTTTGATCTCCAACATCTGCAGACCTCACTTTCTCCTCTTCACCCATCAAGTCTGCACCAGTCAAAAATACCCCACTAAACTTTCTAATCCTATTTTCCAACACTTCGCCCATAGCCTTGGCATCACAAGTACACAGGAGAAAGTGAGGACTGCAGATGCTGGAGATCAGAGCTGAAAAATGTGTTGCTGGAAAAGCGCAGCAGGTCAGGCAGCATCAAAGGAGGAGAATCGACGTTTCTCCTGCTCCTTTGATGCTGCCTGACCTGCTGCACTTTTCCAGCAACACATTTTTCATCACAAGTACACACCCAAATACTTCAATGATTTCTGCCTCTACCACCCTTACAGGCAATGAGTTACGGATTCCAATCGCCCTCATTTCCCTTTGAAAGCTCCTGCTCTGTAACCTTAAATCTATGCTCCTGTTCATTGATCTCTCCATCAAGAGGAAGGGTTTTCTCCTATCTATCCTCCTGTGCCCCTCATTTTTTTACATATCTCATACATGCCCCCACCTTAATTTCCCCTGCTCCAATATCTCTTCATAACTAAAACTCTCCAACCCAGTGATTACACTTCAAAAATTCTTTCATTGGCATAAAGCATTTGGATATCCCTAGATTGTAAAAGGCACTCTATAAATGTAGATTTTTTGATGACTGGTAGAGACAGGATACTCTCACCGAATGGAGGATAATGGATTTTAGTCCAAACAGAGAAATTAAAAAAGCGATGCTCTCACTCATTGTAACCAATTATCCGCATTCCCTTCATTTCTGACTTGTTTGGGCATGAGTTTCAAATTCGTCCTACGGGTTCGGCCTCATTTGACTTGCTGCAAAACTTCTAAGTGCATTACAGTGAAGCAGAACGTGAGTATCTTTGCAATTTAACTTCCAAAATTAACTGGTCTGTTTTTCACATTCATATTACACTACAATAATAATTAGAAGATCAAATATAGAAGCAACAAACAAGACAACAGGAAACTCAAGCCACTTCCCTTAATGCAGGAAAGGGTGTAACTTATTCCAAACCCACTCAGATATCTGCGCTCCCCTGTCAGCATCCCCGACTTCCTGCGCTCCACCATTGGTGGCCATGCTGTCCACTGCCTGAGTTCTAAGTTCTGAAATTCCCTCCCTACAACTCTTTGCTTCTCTCACTTTAACAACATCAACTTATATTTAACCAGTGCCTTTACCATAGTTGAATGTCTCAAGGAGCTTTTCTTGGCATTTCAAAACAAAATTTGACAGAGTCACTAAGAGGTAGCCAAACGCTTGGTAAAGTGGTAGAGTTTAAGGAGTGTCTTTAATGAAGAATGGGAGACAGTGCAGTAAAGGGAGGGAATTCCAGAGTTGCGATATAGGCAGCTGAAGGCATGGTGGAGTAATTAAAATTCAGGATGCTCAAAGTGTCAGAATTGGAAGAGTGATTTCAAACAGTGTGGGGCCGGAAGAGATTACAAGTGAGGGAGGGGCAGGAGGCATTCAAAGACAATTGAATAAGAATTATAAAATCAAGAAATCTCTTCACCAGGAAGCAATGTGGGTCAACATCTTTGACCAAGCTTCTGGTCACCTGTCCTAATAACTCCATCTGTGGCTTGCACAAATCTTTGGTTTGGTAATGCTCTGGTGAAGCAGCTCAGGTTAATTTATAAAGTCAACCATATTCCCCAGAATTATAAAGTTATGTACTGATTTGATCCAAGCTTACAAGATATGAAGGGAAACAGATAGTATGGATAGAGAGAACATACGGCAGCCTGATGAATCAAGGACTAAGGGGCAGAAAATAAAAATTAGAATGCAGTCTTTTGACAAGCAAATAAGGAAAGATAGAGAAGCAGGAGTCTGGAGGAACACAGCAAGCCAGACAACATCAGGAGATGAAGAAGTCAACATTTTGGGTGTAACCCTTCTTCAGGACTGCAGGTGGGTGTTAGGAAAGCTGCAGATAAAGGGGGGTAGAGGTGGTGGGACGGAGTTGAAGCAGGATGGAGAACACAGGTATAGAGTATGGCGTGGTTGGTCAATGGGAGGAATGAATCTGGTTGGTAGCTGCAAGGAAGAGTTGGAGAGAGCTGAAAATGTGTTGCTGGAAAAGCGCAGCAGATCATGGCAGCATCCAAGGAACAGGAGAATCGCGTTTCGGGCATAAGCCCTTCTTCAGGAATCGGCAGCATCCAAGGAACAGGTGAATCGACGTTTCGGGCATAAGCCCTTCTTCAGGAAAGGCAGGTGGCCTTCTTCTGACCTGCTGCGCTTTTCCAGCAACACATTTTCAGCTCTGATCTCCAGCATCTGCAGTCCTCACTTTCTCCTCCAGGGTTGGTCAGAGGAATGGAAAGGAGGGAGAGGGGCTGGGAAGGGAGTCGGGGGAAGGGAAGGTGGTTTATTTGAAATTAGAAAACTCAATGTTGAATCCTCCGAGCTGTACACTGCCCGGGCAGAAGATGAGGTGTTATTTCTCCAATTTGCGGTCAGATTCGCTGCGGCAATGGAGAAGGCAAAGGATGGTCATGTTGGAAAGGGAGTGGGAAAGTGAATTAAAATGGGCAGTGACTGGGAGGTCAGGGCAGCCCCTGCGGGCTCGGCTGAGATGTTCGGTGAAACATGGCCTGAGTTTACGTTTGGTCTCACCGATGTAGAGAAGATCACACCGAGAGCACCGGATACAGTAAACTAGGTTGGAGGAGAGACAGGTGAACCTCTTCTCACCCGGAAGGACTGTTTGAGGCCTTGGATGGAGGTGAGGGGGTTGATGTGCTGGCAGGTTTTGCATCTTTTCCAGTTGCAGGGGAAGGTACCTGGGGGTTCGGAGTTGGTGGGGAGAGTGGTGCAAACCAAGGACTGACAAAGGGAACGATCCTTGTGGAAGGCAGAGTAGGGTGGTGAGGGGAAGATGTTCTTGGTGGTGGGGTCTAATGGGAGTTGAATTGAATTGAATTTATTATCATGTGTACCAAGGCACAATGAAAAGCGTTGTCTTGCGAGCAATACAGGCAGATCACAGAGTTAAGTAGCATAGATAAGTAAATAATAGGTAAACAGCAGCAAAAACAAAAGGACAGGTGAATGTTAAGAGTTTGTGAGTCAATTCAGTATTCTAACAACAGTAGGGTAGAATCTGTTGCGAAACCGGCTGGTGCATGTGTTCAGGCTTCTGTACCTTCTCCCTGATGGTAGAGGTTGTAGAAAAGCATTGCCAGGGTGGGATGGATCTTTGAGAATGATGGTGGCCTTTATTTGACAGTGGGCCTAGTAGATGGATTCTATAGATGGGAGGTTGGCCTTTGTGATTGTCCAGTCTGAGTTCACCACGCTCTGTAACTGTCTCCGATCTTGAACAGTAGTTTCCATACCAGGTAGTGATACATCCAGACAGAATGCTCTCGATGGCGCACCTATAAAAGTTGGCAAGGGTATTTGCTGTCATGCCAAATTTCCTCATCTGCCTGAGGAAGAAGAGACGTTGTTGGGCCTTTGTGACCAGTGCAACCAAGAAAGCCTGTTGTGGATGACCACTCCCAGGAGTTTGACACACTCCACTCGCTCCACTTCTTGCTGTTAATGTGTAGGGGCAGCAGGACTAACATCCCACCAAAAGTCAGTAATGAGTTCCTTGGTTTTGCTGGCATTGAGAGCTAGGTTGTTCTCAGTGCACCATTTTTCCAGATCTTCTACCTCCTGTCTGTGGTCTGTTTTGTTGCCATCTGAGATTCAATTGACTATGGTGGTGTCATCTGCGAACTTGTAAATGGCATTAGTCTGGTATTTGGCGACGCAGTCATGGATATACAGTGATTAAAGTAGGGGGCTGAGTACACACCCCTGGGGGGGCTCCAATGTTGAGGATGAAATATTGTCCCCAATCTTCACTAATTGTGGCCTGTGGGTCAGGAAACTGAGGGTCCAGTTGCAGAGAGTGGGGCTTAGTCCGAGATCACTAAGTTTAGCAATCAGTTGGCGGAAGTGTTTAAGGATGACACTGGTGGAGTGGTAGGTTAGATTTGATTCCCCTACAGTGTGCAACCAATAACTCCACACCGACCCTCTGAAGAGTAACTCACCCAGAAACATTTCCTTCTGATGAATGCACCTAACACAATGGGCAATTTACTATGGCCAATTCACGTGACCTGCACATCTTTGGATGTGGGAGGAAACCGGAGCACCCGGAAGAAACCCATCCAACACAGGAAGAACGTGAGAACTCCACATAGACAGTCGCCTAAGGCTGGAATTGAACCTGGGTCCCTGGCGCTGTGAGGCAGCAATACTAACCACTGAGCCACCATGCCGTCCAAAGGTGAGGACAAGCTGGACCCTGTCCTTATTGCATTTAGATGGGGGCGGTTTAGACAGTGGAGCAGGGAATGGAGGAGGTGCGGTGGGGGGCTGTCTAGAAGGCGGGGGAAAAAACACACTGTTCATAACAGATTGACTTCTGGGATGTTCAAAAGTGGAATGTCTCCTCATCTGAGCAGGTACAGCGGAGGCAGATGAATTGGGAGAACGGGATGGAGTACTTGCAGGATATTGGGTGGGAGGAGATGTAATCCAGGTAGTTATGGGAGTCTGTGGGTTTATAGTAATGGAGACGCACATGTATTATAAACCTCCGGTACCTTCTCCTGCAACCAGAAAAGATGCAAAACCTGCTGGCACACCACATCCCTCACCTCCATCCAGGGTTCCAAACAGTCCTTCTTCCAAGATGGAGGACGGGAAAAATTTCTCTAAGAGCTGCTCCTTTTTTTTGAGGTATTTTAGGTGTTGGAAGTGATTTCCTCGAATTCCAGGAGCAGCAATTCCTGTTTTATATGCTGTTGCATTGTTTTGGAACTTTGGAAAAAAAAAATCAAAACAACACAGTTTAAAAGGGAGAAGAACAGACAAAGGAAGCACATGGTGAGGACAGTGCAGGAGAGAGAGAGAGAGAACCTGCACAGTTACCACCTTTGCTGTTCGAATTAAGTGTATCGCTGGACATCGGAGTGCATCTGGGAAAATTAACAGTGAAATTCACAACTAATCTTGGAGGAACTGTTGGGCGAAGTTTACAGCACAGAATCAGATAAGTTAATTGTTGTTTTAAGTCTGTCCAAGAGAAAGGCTGCAGAAGTGAGTATAGTGGATTCTTTCTTGATTTTGGAGATAGTCTCTTGATTAAACTTAAAATATAAGCCATAGCTATTAATTTAATGTTGGGCAGTGTTTTATAGAGGAATAAGATGGAGTTATTTTCTGAATCTGTAGATTGTGAAGGAGCAAAAATGGCCTTTGCAGTGATATGTACTTCTTGTCAGATGTGGGAGTTTAAAGAGAGTTTAAGGGTTACTGCAGATTATATCTGCCATAAATGCTGTTGGTTGAAAATCTTATCAAATCGAGTGGATCGGTTGGAGAGATAGAAGCAATGAGGAACTTGCAACAGCAACAGTATGTGATGGATGGCAGTTATAGGAAGGGGGGAAAGTCTCACATACAGTCTATGTGAGACTAACTCCAGGAAGGGTGAGAGAGGTCAGCACCTAGAGCAGGAGTCTTTTGTGGATATACCCATTTCAAACAGGTATGCTGTTTTGGAAAATGTAGGGGGTGATGTATTCTCAGGGGAACGCAGCACGAACAGCCAAGCTTCTGGTATTGAGACTGGCTCTAATGCAACGAGGGGTACGTTGGCTTCCAAGAGATCAATTGTGTTAGGGGATTCTATAGTCAGAGGTACAAACAGACGTTTCTGTAGCCAGCAGAGAAAAATCAGAATGGTGTGTTGTTTCCCAGGATCAAGGATGTCTCAGAAAGGGTGCAGAATGTTCTCACGGGGGGAGAGCGGCCAGCAGGAGGTCAGTGTCCACACTGGAGTTGAAACCTTATTGCTGGAACAGCACAGCAGGTCAGGCAGCATCCAGGGAACAGGAGATTCGACGTTTCGGGCACAGGCCCTTCTTCATTCCTGAAGAAGGGCCTGTGCCCGAAACGTCGAATCTCCTGTTCCCTGGATGCTGCCTGACCTGCTGTGCTGTTCCAGCAATAAAGTTTCAACTTTGATCTCCAGCATCTGCAGACCTCACTTTCTCCAGTGTCCACATTGGAACCAATGACATGGAAGGGAAAAGGTTGAGACTCTGAAGGGAGATTACAGAGAGTTAGGCAGAAATTTAAAAAAGATTCAATGCAAGGGGCCTAACAGGGAAGGCAGATGAACTCAGGGCATGGTTAGGAACATGGGACTGGGATATCATAGCAATTATGGAAATATAGCTCAGGGATGGGCAGGACCGGCAGCTTAATGTTCCAGGATACAAATGCTACAGGAAGGATAGAAAGGGAGGCAAGTGAGGAGGGGGAGTGGCATTTTTGATAAGGGATAGCATTATAGGTGTGCTGAGGGAGGATATTCCCAGAAATACATCCAGGGAAGTTATTTGGGTGGAACTGAGAAATAAGAAAGGGATGATCATCTAATTGGGATTGTATTATAGACCTGAAAAATGTGTTGCTGGAAAAGCGCAGCAGGTCAGGCAGCATCCAAGGAGCAGGAGAATCGACGTTTCGGGCATAAGCCCTTCTTCAGGAAGTTGTATTATAGACCTGCCAATAGTCAGAGGGAAATTGAGAAACAAACTTGTAAGGAGATCTCAGCTATCTGTAAGAATAATAGGGTGTTATGGTAAGGGATTTTAACTTGCCAAACATCGACTGGAACTGCCATAGTGTTGAAGGTTTAGATGGAGAGGAATTTCTTAAGTGTGTACAAAACAATTTTCTGATTCAGCATGTGGATGTACCTACTAGAGAAGGTGCAAAACTTGACCTACTCTTGGGAAATAAGGCAGGGCAGGTGACTGAGGTGTCAGTGGGGGGGCACTTTGGGGCCAGCGACCATAATTCTATTTCTTTTTAAAAAAATAATGGAAAAAGATAGACCAGATCTAAAAGTTGAAGTTCTAAATTGGAGAAAGGCAAGAACTTTCAAAAGCTGACTGGAGGCAGATGTTCGCAGGGAAAGGGATGGCTGGAAAATGGGAAGTCTTCAGAAATGAGATAACAAGAATCCAGAGAAAGTATATTCCTGTCAGGGTGAAAGGAAAGGCTGGTAGGTATAGGGAATGCTGGATGATTAAAGAAATTGAGAGTTTGGTTAAGAAAAAGAAGGAAGCATATGTCAGGTATAGACAGGATAGATTGATTGAATCCTTAGAAGAGTATAAAGAAAGTAGGAGTATACTTAAGAGGGAAATCAAGAGGGCAAAATGGGGACATGAGATAGCTTTGGCAAATAGAATTAAGGAGAATCCAAAGGGATTTTACAACTATATTAAGGACAAAAGGGTAACTAGGGAAAGAATAGGGCCCCTCAAAGATCAGCAAGACGGCCTTTGTGTAGAGCCACAGAAAATGGAGGAGATACTAAATGAATATTTTGCATCAGTATTTACTGTGGAAAAGGTTATGGAAGATATAGATTGTAGGGAAATAGATGGTGACATCTTGAAAAATGTCCAGATTACAGAGGAGGAAGTGCTGGATGTCTTGAAACGGTTAAAAGTGGATAAATCCCCAGGACCTGATCAGGTGTACCCGAGAACTCTGTGGGAAGTTAGAGAAGTGATTGCTGGGCCGCTTGCTGAGATATTTGTATCATCTATTTCAGATAATACTTTTCTGTTGGAACTCAGTAAATGTCACTAGACATATCTGTTGCAAGAGTGAGAGGCCACCGAGTGATTTGATTTATTATCACATTTGCCTACGTAACGTGTAACGTTTTGTTTTGCATGCAGCATAGGCCATACCAGACAAAATGCATTAGGGTATTAGAACAGAGGAATACCGTGGTTTGGGTGCAGAAAAGGTGCACAAAGAGCGAAACAGTATTAAATTTAAAATTTGAAAGGTCCATTCAGATGTCTAATAACAGTAGAGAAAAGGTTGTTCTTGAATCTGTTGGTTTGGGTGTTTAAGCTTTGTATCGTCTGCCCAATGTAGGAGATCGGAAGGGATTATAATCGGGGTGGGAGGGGTCTGTGATTATGTTGGTTGCCTTCCAGAGGTTGTAGGAAGTATAGATGGAGTCAAAGGATAGAAGGTTGGCTAGTGTGATGGACTGGGCTGTGTTCACAACTCCCTGTAATTTCTTACGGTCCTGGGCAAAGCAGTTGTGGTACCAAGCTGTGATGCATCCAGATACATTGCATTCTGTAGTGCATGTATAAAAATTTATAAGAGTCTTCACAGACATGGCAAAATTCCTTAGCCTCCTGTGGAAGTAGAGGCATTTTTTGCTTTCTTGATTAAGGGGAGTTGTTGGTGCATTGTTGATGGTATCTTTTACATTTTTGAGTTAAGACAGTTTAGTAGATGATTTAACAGGGAGGAGAAAGTGAGGACTGCAAATGCTGGAGAAAAGTGTGGCACTGGAAAAGCACAGCAGGTCAGGCAGCATCCAAGGAGCAAAAAAAGTCAACATTTTGGGCATAAGCCCTTTATTAGGAATGTGGAGGGGAAGGGGGCTGAGAGATACATGGTGGGGCTGCGGTGTGGGGGGGCAAGACAGCTGGGAAGGCAGATAG
>NC_057729.1:57485096-57518167 GCF_004010195.1 Chiloscyllium plagiosum | reverse complement strand
TGAGATCAGAGTAACAGAGAATAGCAGGGTGAGATCAGAGTAACTGTGAGGTCAGAGTAACAAAGAGTAACAGAGAACAACATGGTGAGGTCAGAGTAACAGAATAAGATCAAAGCAACAGAGTGAGATCAGAGTAATAGAATAACAGGGTGAGTTCAGAGTAACATGATGAGATCAGAGTAACAGAGAATAGCAGGGTGAGATCAGAGTAACTGTGAGGTCAGAGTAACAAAGAGTAACAGAGAACAACATGGTGAGGTCAGAGTAACAGAATAAGATCAAAGCAACAGAGTGAGATCAGAGTAATAGAATAACAGGGTGAGATCAGAATAATAGAATAACAGGGTAAGATCAAAGCAACAGAGTGAGATCAGAGTAATAGAGTGAGATCAGAGTAACAGGGTAAGATGAAAGCAACAGAGTGAGGTCAGAGTAATAGAATAACGGTGAGTTCAGAGTAACATGATGTGATCAGAATAACAAAGACTAACATGGTGAGTTCAGAGCAACAGGGTGAAATCAGTGTACTAGAGAGTAACAGGATAAGATCATGATTTGGAGATGCCGGTGTTGGCCTGGGATGTACAAAGTAAAAATCACACAATGGTGGGCGGCACAGTGGTTAGCACTGCTGCCTCACTGCGCCAGAGCCCCGGTTTCAATTCCCACCTCAGGCGACTAACTGTGTGGAGTTTGCACGTTCTCCCCGTTCCTGCGTGGGTTTCCTCTGGGTGCTCCGGTTTTCTCCCACAGTCCAAAGATGTGCAGTTTAGGTGAATTGGCCATGCTAAATTGCCCGTAGTGTTAGGGGCAGGGGTGAATGTAGGGGTATGGGTGGGTTGCGCTTCGGCGGGTCGGTGTGGACTTGTTGGGCCGAAGGGCCTGTTTCCACACTGTAAGTAATCTAATCTAAAAAAACACCAGGTTATGGTCCAACAGGTTTAATTGGAAGCACACTAGCTTTCGTAGCGACGCTCCTTCATCAGGATAAGATCAAAGTAACAGAGTGAGATCAGAGTAACAATAACAGGGTGAGACCAGAATAGCAAAGAATAACAGAGTTAGATCAGAGTAACAGGGTGAGATTGGAATAAGTGAGATCAAAGTAACAGAGAGTAATAGGGATTCAAAGCAACAGAGATCAGTCACCAATCAGAGTAGAGTGAGATCAGTAGCAGAGATTGGAGTAGTAAAGGGAACTCTAAGTAATAGAGATCAGAATAATATATGTCAGTGTAATAGAGGGAGAACTTGAGTAACAGTGGGATCTTGGGGAGATTTGAATAACAGATCAGTGTATTAGAGATCCTTGCAATGGAGTAATGGAGATTAGGAAAAATGGCCAGATTGGAGTAATAGAAATCAAAAACCAAGAGTAACAGATAAAGCATGATTAACAAGCAGAGATGGGAGATCAGTGTAACAGGCAGATCAGAGTTACATACGGAGGTCAGAGTAACAAAGATCAGAGTTGGTTAGGATAACGTAGTGAGTAACAGAAAGTAATCAGAGGAACACAGGGAAGTTCTAGTAACAGGGAGATCAGGTAACAGTGATAGAATAAGAGACAGATACAGTAACCAAGTTCAGAGTAACAGGCGGATTGGAGAAACACTGGAAATCAGAGTGGCAGAGATTGAAGTAATAGAGATCCAAAAAAAAACAGAGAGTTGGTGCAATGGTCGAGACACTGGAGGTGTAGGACAATAAAGGAGAAGCCGGAGTAACAGGGCAACAACAGGTGGACCTGGAGGTCAACTTGACGAGAGTAAAATAGTGTAATGAATGAGTAATGGATTACTTCTACAATCACTGGCAGATGCTGGAATGTATAAACAAAGGAAGATTTACAATTCCAGAGTGCCTTTCACAACCACAGTGTCTACAAGTAGAAATAGACTAAAGTATACGGAAAGACTTGATAATAGTACAACAAGAGGAACAGACTATAGTAATAATGGACTGACACAATAGAGTGGAGTCGAAAAGTGTGGTGCTGGAAAAGCTCTGCAGGTCAGGCATTACCTGAGGAGCAGGAGAGTTGATGTTTCAGACATAACCCTTCATCAGGAATGTCGGGAGGGTGGGGAAGGGGACTGAGAGATAAATAGGAAGGGGAGTTGGGGCTGAGGGGAAAGTAATTTGGAAGGCGATAGGTAGATGCAGGTGGGGGTGAATGGTGATAGGTTGGAGCGGAGGGTAGAACGGAAAAGTAGGAAGGAAGATGGACAAGTTGAACAGTTCAAGAGGACAGTGCATGTGCCTCAGTACATGTGACAATAAATTCAATTCAATTCGATCTGGAGGAAGGGGAGATGAGACTGGTGAAATCAACGGTGTCGTGTGGTTGGAGGGAAGAGTGGAGCAAAGTGCAAAAATACTAGTGTAGTAGTGTTTTTGCACAAGGAGAGTCTGGCCTACTGCACTTTAGAGATGAGTGGGTAATAATGGAGTCACAAACACCAGTAACATTGGAAGAGTCTGAATTCATTATAGGAGCATAACAGGACAGGCTGTAATTACAAACGGACACTGCATTCATATGGGAAGCTGGTGTAATCATGCAGGACCACCAGGGATGCAACAGCCAACATTTAAATTTGGAGAGAATAATAATAATAATAATGAAAGAACATTGGAATGAATGATACAGTAGGACAAGAAACTCGCAAAGAAAAGAAAGATTACATGTAATGTTGAGATTAGAATAATACCACAGTTTTATTTCAATCCACCACTGAATGTGGTATGCACTCTCAAAAGTTTGGCATTTAGTACTGAATCCTATTTGCACTGGTGAGGATGGTGAGCCAACCACCTTGTTGAAGCATTGCAAACCCATGTGATATTCACATGTCATCGGTGATGTTAGGTAGAGAGGTTGGGTATTGGTACATGCTGATGACATTATGTGCTGATGATGGAGAGAGTGAAAGTTTAAGGTGGTGGATAGGGACCTCAATAACCAGGCTGCTTTGTCCTGGATGATCTCTGGCTTCATATGTGGAAAGACTTTGCAGGGCTAAAACATCAGTCATTTAGTACAAAATCCCACACTGACATGCTGTTGCAGCTACAGTGGTTGAGTGGTTCATTTGATGACATGCATAGGACTATTGGAATTGGACATTTGGACTGGGAGATAAGAATAACCAAATGGTGCCAGTCAGAATAAGGCAGTAACATAGGAAGCTGGTGTGATAGTGCAACATTTGAGTGAGTTTGGAGTAATAACCCTATCGCAGTCCCAAATTTCAGATATAAGCAGTGAGACTGGAGTCATGATGTAGTAAGATGGGGGTCCCTCACCTAATAGCACACTCAATGAGGAATTGGATTTGGATTGTAATTACACTGATTTGATAGTACATTAAGAAAATCTGGAGTACCAACTCAAGTAATATGGCAGAAATAGATTTGCATTTGTTTAATGCTTTTCACAACTAGTCGACATGTTTAGGAGTGGCAAGTGATTAGCCCTACTACCTTACAATACCAGGGATCTACATTAAATTTCAGCCTTGATGACTGAGTGGAGTTTGTATGTTCTCCCTATGTCTGTGTTGGTTTCTGTGAGGTGCTTTGGTTTCCTCCCACAGTCCAAAGATATGCAAGTTAGGTGGATTGGCCATGCCAAGTTGCCATGAAGTGTGCAGGGATATGTACGCTAGATGCATTAGCCATGGAAATGTTGCAGGGATGAGATGCTTTTCAGACTATTAGTACAGACCTGATAGATCAAAGGCGATAGGTAGATACAGGTGGGGGGGTGATGGTGATAGGTCAGAGCAGAGAGTAGAACAGATTGGTAGGAAGGAAGGAAGATGGACAGGAAAGACAGTTCAAGAGGGCAGTGTTGAGTTGGAGGGCTTGATCTGGGATGAGGTGAGGTGAGGGGAGGGGAGATGAGATGAGGAAACTGGTGAAGTCAACATTGTGTGGTTGGAGGGAAGAGTGGAGCAAAGTGCAAAAATACTAATGTAATTGTGTCTCTGCAAAAGGGAAAATGGCCCTTATCTGCACTGTCGGGATTCTATGATTTCTTCAGAACTCACAGTCTCAGGATACCCAGTAGGTCATTTTAGACTGAGGTGAGATATTTCTCCACTCAAAGGGAGGTGAACCTGTGAAATTCTCCACCACAGAAGGCTGTGGAGGCCAAGTCACTGAAATTTTCAAGAAAGAAATAGTTTTCTAGAGCAGGAGGTATGTATGGGGTGAGTGGGAAAATGATGTTGCGATATGATCAGTCATGGTCATATTGCTTGGTGGATTGGACTCAATGCTCAAATGGCTGACTGTTTTCTACATTTCAAAACCTTTTACCATATGAAGTGTTGTCATTATTGTGTATAGTGTATTGAATAGTATAGGAAGCAGCAGTTAATTTGTACACAGCAAGCTCTGGCAAGCAACAATGTGGATAACAACCTAATAATTTATTTTTGATATTGTTCAAGGGATAAATATTGATTAGGATCTGAGGAAGAACTCCTCTGCACTTCTTCGAACATATCTAGACACAGCTTTCAGTTTAAGGTCTCATCTGAAAAGTGGCAGCTCTTACATTAAGGTGGTAACTTTCATTTTTGTGTGCAAGTCCTGCAGTGAGATTTGAATCTTGTAGTTCATAGTTGAGAACCAAGGGTTGATCTTAGGAGTATTAACAGCAGGTAATAATATAAGAGAAGGCATTAAGAGTAATATCCTAATAATGTGAAATTAAACTGAAGTATTACAATGACATCGGATGCAGTATAACAACACAATAAAATGAAGAACTGAAGACGTACATTTATAAAGCTCCATTTACAACCATAGGAGATTCCAAAGATCTTTGCACTTGGGGGTTCAGAGGTAAGCAATGTTTATTGGTTTTTAAAGACTTTTACTTCAAATTATTGCACGATGTGTAAATTTAATAGAAAATGATTTCTCAGGATTGCTTGTGGATCAATGCACAGCAGCAGTTGAAGTGTGGAAACTATCACACAGAAACAGGGTAGTCTGTCAGTTGTCTGTCTGGTTATATTACTCACTAATGCCAAAAATATATCGGTAGGTGGTAGATTCACTCAAAGTCTACAAATTGCCTGGGAAAATTTGTTAACGGTGAAAATCAGTCAAAAATTATGCCCTTAATAGAATGAAAGGGGATATTGAGTATTAACTTCTCTAATCATAGGCTGGTTCTTTCACATGTTTGTTGCTAATGAGTTCAATAAATGTGGGAGAAGCATAACCTGTAAATGGAGGAGCAGCATGGCCTCATGTTCTGAAACTTGGCGGGCACGGATTCATGTTGGAAAAGGACTATGAGGACTATAAGTGAGTACTTTAGGACACTTTTTATTCTCCTTCTGGACTCAGAGTCATAGAGATGTACAGCACGGAAACAGAACCTTCAGTCTAACCCGTCCATGCCGGCCAGATATCTCAATCCAATCTTGTCCCATCTGCCAGCACCCGATTCATATCCCTCCAACCCCTTCCTATTCATATACCCATCCAAATGCCTCTTAAATGCTGCAATTGTACCAGCCTCCACCACTTCCTCTGGCAGCTCATTCCATGCATGTACCATGCTCTGCTTGAAAAAGTTGCCCCTGAGGTCTCTTTTATATCTTTCCCCTCTCACCCTAAACATATGCCCTCTAGGTTTCCTACCCCAGAGAAAAGACTTCGTCTATTTATCCTATCCATGCCCTTCATGATTTTATAAACCTCTATAAGGTCACCCTTCCACCTTAGATGCTGCAGGGAAAACAGCCCCAGCCTGTTCAGTTTCTCCCTTTAGCTCAAATCCTCCAACCCTGGCAACATCCTTGTAAATCTTCTCTGAACTCTTTCAAGTTTCACATCTTTCCAATAGGAAGGAGACCAGAATTGCACGCAGTATTTCAACAGTGGCCTAACCAATGTGCTGTACAGCTGCAACATGACCTCCCAACTCCAGTACTCAATATTCTGACCAATAAAGGAAAGCATACCAAATGCCTTCTTTATTATCCTATCTACCTGCGACTCCACTTTCAAGGAGCTATGAACCTGATAGTAAAGTGTATTCCCATGCTAATTTTTTCTTTACTATTTCAATTCTGCGGCAACACTTGAAGTATCTGTATCTAGGTAACCTGTACCTAAGGTGGTGCCGAAAGGTGACATTACAAACTTTTCACTACTCACTCCACTGTATTGCACTGCACTTAACAATAAAGGCTGTTCTCAAAGACAGTATATAAATCAAACTGGTCTGGAGTCATCAGGGAAGCATTTTTAATGAGGCCAGAACCAGCATTAACAAAAATGGGAAAGGCTACTCCAAACAGATTCTGAAGAAAGAAGGGGACAAGAGAAAGGGCTGCAAATGAATTGTGGGGGTGTAATGTGGCTACAAGGGAGAAGAGGAGGCTACAATGGATAGAAAACAGTTCTAAAACTGTCACAAACGAATTCCCAATGGAGATCCAAGAAAACTATATCACTAAGGTAACAAATTTTTTGCAATTGAATATGAAATCTCTTGTTTAAGGAGACAATGGGGACTGCAGTTGCTGGAGAAATCAGAGTTGATGAAGCATGGCCTGATCTGCTGTGCCTTTTCCAGCACAATGCTTTATCAGTCTTTTGTTTAAGACTGTGTAAGTCAGGATAACATTACTTGCAAAACAAACTATACTGGATTCTAGCATTTTGAGCAATGTGTTAATTGTTAAATTTGAATCTGAGATTGAGATTGGAGATGCAGTAGAAAGAAAGAGACAGGCAACTACCTAGTTAAGATGGTTCTAGCTTTGTGCATATTGCACAGAAAGAAATTAACTGTGACCTCACTGATCTGTGGAAGATGTGCTTAGAATGATGGTTTTATATATGTAGAAGTGTGTATTTTGAAACAAGTGTTTGTTGCTAACTTTCATGTCTATCGTCTTACTTGAATTTAAATAACATGGTATCTAAGAAATTAACGATTTCCCTTGGGCTGCGGCTTTAGTTTAGTGGTGACTTGATAATGGAGGATATAAGAAAAGCAGATACTGGAGATCTGAAATAAAAACAGAAATTACTGGAGAAACTCTGCAAGTCTGATCGAACCTATAGGGAGAAAAGAGTTAATGCTTAGAGTCCAGTGACTCTTCAGAGTTGATGATTGAAAATATTAATAAATTATTCAAATTGTTTGAGTCTAAATCCACGTGTCAACACGAGAGTGTATTGTGACTGCATAATTGACTTTATAATTGAGTTGGTGGGAATGTAGTAGTAACCTCTGAAAACTTAAAAGTGGCACACAAAAATCTATTTTGACCCCTTTGCACACCAGCCTGTACAATGACATTTTCCCCCCCAACAAATCTTGAATCCCTCTATTGCCTTTTTGCTCCTGAATGCAACAAGCCTCCTGTTATAAGTCAGTGTTCTCTGCATTAGACACTCCATGTGCCTGTTGTCATTCTCACCACTCACTATGTAAAAGAAATTCTTCCCAAATTCATTTTCAACTATTAAAAGCTCTCATTCTCCATTATTCGGACTCAGTCCTAGCTGAAATCATTCTCATCACACCCCTCAATTCGTGTAAATCTTTACATGCTCCTTAATGTTTGAGAATGAGATGAACATTACAATCCAGCATACAAGTGGGAGTTGGGCACTCAGCTTCTTCAAACCTGCTCTACCAATCAGTAAGATAATAACTGATCTGATTACTTCATATTCCTGCCTACCCTGATAACCTTTCATCTCCTTGCTTATCAAGAATCTATCCACCTTGGTATAAAACTGCTTCCAACTGGTTCACATCACTACACAAGCCAATGACAGACCTGATCATTTGAACAATTTAAACAGCAAAGACTTACATTTTTTTTAGATCTTTTAGATTACTTAGTGTGGAAACAGGCCCTTCGGCCCAACAAGTCCACACTGACCCGTAACCCACCCAGGCCCATTCCCCTACATTTACCTCTTTACCTAACATTACAGGCAATTTAGCATGGCCAATTCACCTAACCTGCACATTTTTGGATTGTGGGAGGAAACCCATGCAGACACGGGGAGAACGTGCAAACTCCACACAGAGATTCGCCTGAGGCAAGAATTGAACCCGGATCTCTGGCACTGTGAGGCAGCAGTGCTAGCCACTGTGCTGCCCATTTATATTGTACCTTTTGAAATGGTCAAAATTCCAAGGAGCTTCAGAAGAATACCAGGCAGTAAAATTTGATGTCAAGTAACAGGTAGAGATAAAAGCTAGTGGCCAAATGTTTGACGAAAGAAGTAGATATTAAGCAGCATCTCACAGGAGAAAAGCAAGGACAGAGAGATAAAAGGACAAATTTCTGGAGCTTAGGGTCCAGACAATGGAAGAAGGCCTTACTACTAGTGGTGGAATGATTAAATCCTAATGTGGTCAGAATTAAAGGAGTAAAAGTATCTTGGAGAGTTGTCAGGCTTGAGAATAAAGAAAGAGAGGGGTGAGGTCATGGAGGGATGTGAAACAATAATGAGCCTTTTAAAATTGCTTAACCAGGAGCAGTTTGTTTGTTCAGTTGATAAGTTGATGCAGACGGGCATAAGTCCAGCAAAGTGGAGTCCTCAGTTATACAGTTCACCACTGACCAATTAGGACTTTTTCTCTGAAATTAAATAATTAACAGCCCAAACACAATAACTGTTGAGTTCATTTGATTCTGAGCTGCTCGTTTTGCAAATCTGAACCTAACAGGAGGTGTAACAGCTTGTTTAGGCTTGGTGGGAGGGAGTACTGGTTAAACCAGTTTAACGAAACAAGTTGCATCATAAGCTAAGTGCTTTTGGGTTTCTGCTTGTGGGAGTAGGAGCTCCAGTTTTAATGAACAGATTGTTGCTTGAGTGAAAAAAAGTTGAAGTTCTACCTGCACAGACGTTGCTGTAAGTTAATAAGTAGGTGAAAAGGTCCTTGGTGAGTCTAAATGGCCGGGTGGTGTGATTTAGTGAATGTTGCTAAATGTAGGGTGATGCACCTTTAGCTTCTGCAGGTTTTTGGACACAATGTAAATTTTGTTTTCAACTTCTAAGCTTCTAATATGTTGACGTATTATTGTAAGAACCAGCTGCTGAATGGGCGTTGCTGTAGCTACATTAGAATCCGATATATTGATAAGTTGGAATTGTTCAGTGCTACTAACATTTTTTTTGGATTTCCTACAGTGTGCCTTATGACAAGAACCTAAGATTTTGTATTTCTGTGTGTCTTTTCACTAAGCAATTTCCTCTGGTACGATCTGCTCATAAGATTGTGGATGAGCTCACATTTTAACTTTCTAAATCGCAGAATGTCTCTTCCACTCTATTTGCTGAGCTAGGTTGGCTGTGTTGCTTTTTTTAAAAATGTTCATTTACGGTTTTCAGATCCGTCAATGACTTCCGTCCCACCCGGTTTTCTGTTAGTTCCCATTAACTTTGCAACCATTTGAAATCTCTGCCCCAATTCTGGCTTCTTACACATCCCATCAGCTACCCTAGCACCTAAACTCTGAAATCTCATTCTTAAACCAGACTGCCTTCCTGTATCCTGGATAGCCGTCCAACCTGTGAGATGCTGCTTTGCACCTTTTGATTAGAATATTATTCAGTGTGGAGTGTCAGAGGCTGAGGGGTGGCCTTAGAGGTTTATAAATCATGAGGGGCATGCATAGGATAAATAGACAAGGTCTTTTCCCTGGGTGGAAGAGTCCAGAACTAGAGGGTATGCATAGGTTTTGGGTGAGCGGGGAAAGATATAAAAGGGACCTAAGGGGTGCTTTTTCACGCAGAGGGTGGTACATGTATAGAATGAGCTGCCAGAGGAAGTGGTAGAGGCTGGTACAATGACATCATTTAAAAGGCATCTTGATGGGTATATGAATAGGAAGGGTTTAAGAGGGTTATGGGCCATGTGCTGGCAAATGAGACTAGATTAGGTTATGAGAAAGTGTGGTGCTGGAAAAGCACAGCAGGTCAGGCTGCATCCAAGGAGCAGGAGAATCAATGTTTTGAGCAAGAGCCCCTCATCAAGAATGAGGCTTGTGAGCCGAGGGAGTGTTGAGAGATAAATGGGAGGGGAGTGGGGTTGGGGGGAAGATAGCTGAGAGTGCAATAGGTAGATGGAGGTGAAGGTAATGGTGATAGGCCGGAGAGGTGGGTGGAGCTGTTCAGCGGGAAGGAAAATGGACAGGTCATGAGGATGGTGCCAAAGTTGGGAGGTTGGATTTGGGATAAGGTGGGGGGATGGGAAATGAGGAAACTGGTGAAATCCACATTCGTGCCATGTGGTTGGAGGATCCCAAGGCGGAAGATGAGGTGTTCTTCCTCCAGGCGTTGGGTGGTTGGAGTGTGGTGACAGAGGAGGCCCTGGACCTGTATGTCCTTGGCGAAATGGGAGGGGGAGTTGAAGTGCTTGGCCACGGCACAGTGGAGTTGGTTGGTTGGGTGTCCCAGAGATGTTCTCTGAAGCGCTCTGCGAGTATGCTTCCTGCCTCCCCAGCGTAGAGGAGACCGCATTGGGAACAATGGATACAGTAAATTACATGTCTGGAAGTGCAAGCAAAACTCTGGGTGTGGAAGGCTCCTTTGGGGCCTTGAATGGAGGTGAGGGCGAGGTGTGGATGCAGGTTTTGCAATTCCTGCAGTGGCAGGGCAAGGTGCAGGGTGGGTTGGTGGGGGTTGTGGACCTGACAAGAGAGTTGCAGAGGGAATGGTCTTTATGGAAAGCAGATAGAGGTAGGGAGGGAATATATCTCCGGTGATGGGGTCCGTTTGTAGGTGGAAATGGTGGAGGATGATGCGATGTATACGGACATTGATGGTGTGGAAGGTGAGAACTGGGGAAGATTCTGTCTTTGTTGCGGGGTTAGAGGCCAGAGGTGGATGAGATGTATTGGAGGGCATTATCAACCATGTAGGAGGCGAAATTGTGGTCTTTGAAGAAGGAGGCCATCTGGTGTGTTCTGTGGTGGAACTGGTTTCCTGGGAGTAGATGCGGCAGAGGAATTGGGAATAAAGGTTATTACAGGAGGCAGGGTGGGAGAAGGTGTAGTCCAGATAGCTGTGGGAGTCGGTGGGTTTGTAGATGATGTCTGTATTGAGTCGGTCACCGTTGATGGAGGTGCAGAGATCCAGGAAGGGGAGGGAGGTGTCTGCGATGGTCAGGGTGGATTGTGTTAGTGACGTTGATGAACTGCTCGACCTCCTTGTGGGAGCATGAGGTGGGGTCAATACATTCATCAATGTAGCGGAAGAAAAGATACGAAATAGTGCCGGTGTAATTACGAAAGATGGACTGTTCTTCGTAACCAACAAAGGGACACATTGCTGGGGCCATGCGGGTGCCCATGGCTACCCCGCCCCTTTTGTCTGGAGGAAATGAGAGGATTCAAAGGAGAAATAATTGAGGGCGAGGACCACTTCAGCCAAATGAGTGAGTGTCAGTGGACGGGTACTGGTGGGGATATCAGGAGAGGAAGAAACGGAGGGCTTGAAAGCCCTCGTCATGGTGGGTGGAGATGTAGAGGGACTAGCTGTCCATGGTGAAGATGAGGCATTGAAGGCCAGGGAAATGAAAGTCTTGGAGAAGGTGGAGGATGTGGGTGGTGTCCCGAATGTGTGTGGGGAGTTCTGGACCAGGGGGGTTGAACAGTATGATGGTATGTGGCAATATTAGGTGGGGCAGAAGCAGGCCGAGATGATCGTTTGGCTGGGGCAGTCAGGTGTGTGAATTTTGGGTAGGAGGTAGAACTGGGCAGTACAGGGTTCCCAAACTAAGGTTGGAAGCTGTGGGTGGGAGATCCCCTGAGTTGATGAGGTTGTGGATGATCTGGATGATGTTTTGGTGATGGGAGGTGAAGTCATGGTTGAGGGGGCAGTAGGAGGGGGTGTCTTTGAGTTGGCACCTGGCTTCAACGGTGTAGAGGTCAGTGCGCAACTACCACTGCATCCCCTTTGTCGGACCGAAGGGTCTGTTTCCGTGCTGTATATCTCTACGACTCTATGGAATATCTTCCCTGGGTGCGAGTCGGAGCAAAATGTCTGGAGATTGTCGTTTGCTCAAATGTCAGGTTCCTCTCAGTATGCCTGAGTGGTTCTAATTGTTTTGCACCAGCTTGATTGTGGGAGTTGCTGGAAACTTAAAAGTTAGACTTCAGTCTGTCTTCAGAGCTTCACATTTCCTATCTGAGTTTATTCCCTTAACCCTCCACTCTCCAGGGCTTATTTGTCTGTAGCTGCAAGTTTGGTTCATGTATGCCAGGGCGTATGGAAAGGCTGGTGGACCTGCACACTGCATGCCTGGGGCTATACCTCCTCTGGGTTTCTGTAAAGCTTCAACCTGTAGTTTTCAATCATCTTGCTAATATCTCTTTGAGTCAGTGTAAGCTTTTAGAACATAAGAACGAGGAGCAGGAGTAGGCTATGTGGCCCACCCCCTCAACTCTGGAATCAACCTAGTGAACCAACCGTCTTCTGCACTCTCTCCAATGCCAGTACATCCTTTCTCATCCTTCTGTGTGATGTGCCTTTTAAGAACATTGGGATATTTTCAGATTAAAGGTGCAATATTATTGCAGGTTGCTATGTTTTGAGGTTTTTATTTTTTCACCACCTCCCCCTTTTAACAAGATTGAAAATGTATTGTTTGGTGAAGAGGAATTGGTATGAATATGTTGACCAGGCCAGAGAAACACAGCATGAATTGAATAATTAAAGGTGAAATCTTGTTACTGTGTCTGGAGAGTGACTGTGGATGTGAGTTTCCACTTAGATGAGAGCTTATTTCTCATAATCACTTCGCAGCCAATCAATTAGCTATAGTTGTTTTTACAGGGTTGGGAAGTTGCTAACTGACCATTACTTCAGTGGTTGAAGGTCCAGATGCTATGATTAACTAATATCCACTCCTGAAAGCCAGCAGCATTATTCTGCAAGTCCTAAAAGGAGCTTTTCCATCTTGAGCTGGTGACTTGCCACCTCCAAATGCCTCTAACTCTCTCTCTCTTTCCCCCGCCCCCACCACCACCAAACACTTCATCATCCTAGATGGTCCCTTCATCAACCTTGCCCTATCTTCTGTAATGTTCAAGCTACCACCATGATCCTTGATCAACTGTTTCAAACTGGAGTAGGGAAGTCTTAATGTAATTGGCACCACTTATTTCCTGCAATCTAAGGCTGACAATGAGGTGTACCTTCTCTAAGGGTGATAGTCTTTGTAGCTTTGCCACCAAGAGCTAGGAGGGCAGAGACCTTTTATGTATATTTAAGATTGAGAGATTCCTAATCAGGTTACGGGGCAAATGCTGGAAGACCAATATAACAGGTGTCGGATCAGCCGTGATCCTATTGAATGGCAGAGCAGGCTAGAGGGGCTGAATGGCCTATTCTTGATCCTTTTGCTTTTACAGTCTAATTCAGTTCTCAACATTCATCTTGCCATTGGGAAACTGACATTTCGTTTCCCTCTGTTGAAATGCCCCACCTGCCTCATTTCTCAGCTTGATTCTGCCCTGGGACTGCTAATATGGCTTTAAACGAGAAGACAAGAGATTAATAATATTAGCAATGATAACTAGATCAGGACAGGAAAGGACAGAACATGCAAACCTTTAAAGTTCATCGACAAATAAGATCATCATCAGTGTAAGACAAGATAGAGTCATGCAGCACAGAAAAAAACCCTTTAATCCATCGTGTCCATGCCAAACAAATCCCAACCTGACCTAGTCCCATTTGACCCATATCTCTTTAAACCCTTCCAATTCATGTACTCATCTTGATGCCTTTTTAATGTTGTAATTGTATCCACTTCCTCTGGTAGTTCATTCCTTACACGCACTGCCCTATGAGAAATATTTACCACGTGGGTTCTTTTTTTTAAATCTCCTGTCATTTTAAATCTATGCCCTCTAGTCTTTGATTTGGTCCCAGTAAAAAGATCTATTCACGGACAGACAATCAGATTAATTATTAAATTTACAAACATCTGTAAGATCAGCCCTCCGCCTCTGACACTGCAGGGAAAAACACCCACCCTATTCAGTGTTTAGATCAGAGTGGTGCTGGAAAAGCACAGCAGGTCAGGCAGCATCAGAGGAGCAAGAAAATCAACGTTTTGGGCAAAAGCCCTTCATCAGGAATATTCCAGATGAAGGGCTTTTGCCCGTAACATTGATTTTCCTGCACCTCTGCTGCCTGACCTGCTGTGCTTTTCCAGCACCACTCTGATCTAAACTCTGGTTCCCAACATCTGCAGTCCTTACTTTTACCCACCCTATTCAGTCTGTCCCTATAATTCAAACCCTCCAGTCGCGGCAACAATCCTCAACTATGCAATTTAATAATTAATCTGATTGTCTGTCCGTCTCAGGCTTCTAACATTGATAACGAGATGGATGAATTAATTACCCAAGGACCAAAAGCTATACTAGTACAAATGAGAAGTCATGGAAAATGTTCTTCAGAAACCAAAGATGTATAATTAATAAGGGAGCAATAAAAAATAGCAAGGGGAAACTTACTGGTGGGGATAATTTTTAGGATCCTTAAGTTTTAGTTACAATGTAGGACAGGCAATAATTGAGAAATAATAGGGACTTGTAAGAATGACACTTCAATAATCATGAGAGGCTTCAATCTCTATATGTAGGTTGGACAAATCAAATTGGCAAACATTGCATTGAGAACATAAATTGACTCAAATACAATTTCTTAGAAGAATATCCTGGAGAACTACCAAAGAACAAGCTATTTTAATCTTATATATTGAATCAGATTAATTATTAATCTCATAATTACAGTAGGAGAGAGTGATCATAATGTTTCTTCTAGAATTTCACTTCCAGCTTGAGAGAGAAGTTTGGGTCTGAAACTACGGCAATTTCAAAAATATAAAGGCAGAGTTAGCTAAACTGCACTGGGAAGACGAATTGGAAGGGAAATGGTAGATGAGCAGTGAAAGGCATTTTAAGGAGATATTTTCAACAAAAACTCCATTGAGAAAGACGGACTTTACGAGAGGCTTGCGCCATGTATGTTTAAGCAAGTTAAGGATGGAATCATTATAAGGAAAGACAGACAGTATTTCAAAACACAACAATAGGCTAGAAGATTAGGAAAACCTTAGAAAATAAAGAATGACTTTTTTAAAATAAAAAGGAAAAAATTGTGAGAATAAACTAGTGAGAAGAAAAGCACCAGCAAACTCCAAGAATTTCTTAATATATAAAATGAAAAAGCTGGTTCTCTGTTGGATGAAACTAGGGAAACAAAGAAATGGTAGCAACCTTTGAATTGTAGAAGATGCAAAAACAGCAGCAACCAAAAGTGAAGAATATAAAAGTATTGTCAGTAGAAAAGATTAGACCAGTTTACAGGCTTGAAGAAGGACAAGCAAAACCTGCCAGGCCATTCAGTTCTGGCTGATTTTCAGACTCCACCCCACTTGCTATTTCCCTCCATTCCCTTTAGGAATACTAAGATCATGAGATGCAGAAGTAGGCCATTTAGCACATTGAATTGTGGATCAATGAGATCGTGATTGATCTGATGAATCTCAACTCCACTTTCCTACCTTATCCCATAAAGAACGGTCACTGAACCTGAAACGTTAAATGTGATTTCTCTTCACAGATGCTGCCAGATCTGCTAAGCTTTTCCAGCAATTTCGATTCTTGATCATTAATTCTCTTCCTGATTCAGAAATAAATACATCCGAGGTGAAGATGACCTAGCTTTGACAGCCCTTTGTTAGACACACATCATAACTGATTTCCAGTGTCATTATCATTTCTTGCCAACTCCCGTTTCCGTCAGTTCTCTGAGGGAATGTAGTATATTTTGCATTTAAAAGGCCTTTGACAAGGTGGTATGTAAAAGGTTACTATAAACTATAAGAGTTCATGGTGTTGGACAGATGATTTGGCTAACCAATGGAAGAGTTGGGATAAAAGATCATTTCAGTTCAGTAAATTGTAAATAATGAAGTGCCACAGAGATCAGTGTCGCAGCCTCGATGGTATTATTTACAATCTGTTAATGACTTGGTTGAAAGGACCAAGTGTATTGGAACCAAATTTGCTGACAGTACAGAGGTAGATGAGAAAGCAAGTTATAGGGAGGACAAAGAGTTTGCAAAGGAATATAAATAGATTAAATGAATGGCCAAAAATTGACCAAAACGTGCAGTATAATGTGGGAAATTTTAGAGATGATTCATTTTGGTAGGAAGAATAGAAAAATAATGTACTTTTTTAAATGAAGAATTGAAGCATAAAGTTTGCATGCAATTCCTTTAACTAATTAGGCCAATGAAATTGGCCTTTTATTGCAAGGGACTGGAGAAGAAAACTAAGGAAGGCTGACTACACCTGTACATGTACTCATCAGACCACACCTAGACTATTGCATAAAATCTCTTTCAATACATTTTTTTAGAGATGAATACACTTGCATTGGAGACAGTTTGGAATATGTTCATTGAGTTTGCTTCTTGGGGCTAAAAGATTGTCTTCTAATGAAAAAGTTAGGTAGGTTTAGCCCATAAGTGTTTTCAAGATGTATCTTGCAACAAAAATGTAAAATTTGGTGAGTTTTGCTGATGCTGTATAAGGTGTTGGTGAGACCACAATTGATATACCGAGTACAGATTTGGCCTCTTTATTTGAGAAGATATATAACTGACTCACCTCATTTCTGAGATGAAGGACTTCTCTAATAAAGAAAGATCTAACCTGTTCAACTTAAATCCATTGGAGTTTAGAAGATTGAGGTGATCTTATTGAAACATATAAGATCTTTAATGGGACTGGATACAGTGGATAGCATAGAGGAGAAAGTGAGGACTGCAGATGCTGGAGATCAGAGTCGAAAGTGGGGTGCTGGAAAAGCGCAGCATCTGAGCAGCAGGAGAATCAACGTTTCGGGCAAGAGCCCTTCATCACGACTGATACTTGTGAGCCGAGGGGGTGGAGAGAAATGAGAGGGGGGGTGGGGCTGGGGGAAGGTAGAGAGTGCGATAGGTAGACAAACAGAGGTGGGGAAACGATAGGTCAGAGAGGAGGGTGGAGTGGATGGGTGGGAAGGAAGATGACAGGTCATGAGGTCGGTGCCAAGTTGGAAGGTTATAACTGGGTGAAGGTGGGGGGTGGAGAAATGAGGAAACTGGTAAAATCCACATTGCCGTGTGGTTGGAGGGTCTCAAGGTGAAAGATGAAGCATTCTTCCTCCCGATCTAGGGTGGTTGGGGTGTGGTGATTGAGGAACCCCAAGACCTGCATTTGGGAGAGTTGAAGTGTTCAGCTACAGGGTGTTTGGGTTGGTTGGTCGCATGTCCCAGAGATGTTTTCTGAAACACTGTGCAAGTAGGTGCCCTGTTTCCCCAGTGTAGAGGAGACCACATTGGGAGCAATGGATACAGTAAATGACCGGTGGAAATGCAGGTAAAACTCTGATGGATGTGGAAGGCTTCTTTGGGGCCTTGGACAGAGGTGAAGGGGGTAAGTGTAGGCACAGGTTTTGCAATTCTCGTGGTGGCAAGGGAAGGTGCCGGGAGGGAAGGGTGGGGGATATGTCTCTGACAAGAGAGTCGCGGAGGGAATGGTCTTTAGGGATGGGGAAGTTGAGGGAAATATATCTCTGGTGGTGGGGTTCACTTGTAGGTGGCAGAACACTTCAACTCCGCCAAGGATATCCAGGTCCTGGGCCGCCTCCTTCGCCACACCCTCACCACCCAACACCTTATCTTCCACCGTGGGACCCTTCAACCACACTGCATCAATGTGGATTTCAACAGCTTCTCACTTCCCCTTCCTCCACCTTATCCCAATTTCAGCATTCCAACTTGGCACTACCCTCATGATCTGTCCATCTTCCTTCCCACCAGACCGGTCCACCCTCCTCTCCGACCTATCACCATTACCCTCCCATCTCCATCTACATATTACACACTCAGCTCCTTTTCCCCCAGCCCCACCTTCCTCCCATTTATCTCTCCAACCCCTTTGCTCACAAGTCTCAATCTCGATGAAAGTCTCTTGCCCGAAACGTCGATTCTCCTGCTCCTCAGATGCTGCCTGACCTGCTGTGCTATTCCAGCAACTCACTCTTGACAGTGGATAGCACGGACATTTCCTCTTTGACAAACTGAGGAATGTTGTTTAAGAAGTGTTCCCTTTTAAGATGAGAGTTTTGCTTTTCTATTAAAGGGCCACCTGGGTGTGAAATTCTCTTCCCAAAAGTAGTAGAGGCTGTGTCTTTTAATTTAGTTGCGATAGTAAGGGAATGGAGTATTAAATGGAGGGAATTCTGGCTAAAACTATACAATATATTAGTCTGACCATAGCTGGAAGTGTGAATAGTTTTGGTTCCCTTAGCTAAAGAATAATATACTGGATCGGAAGCAGTCTAGAGGAGGTTCATTAGGTTGATCCCGGATATGGAGGAGTGCTCGTTTGCAGAGAGGTTGAGTAGGTTTGGCTTGAACTCAATGAAATTTGGAAGGATGAGAGGAAATGTGCAGATTATTATGGGACTTGACAGGGTAGATCAGCCATGATTTTGATTGAATGGTGGAGCAGAAATTACCTACTCCTGCTTCTACATCTTATGGGCTTGTCTGTTTGATAGTCAAGGGTTATGAGGGTCAGGCAGGAAAGTGGAGTTGAAAACACAACCATCGTGCCATGATCTTATTGAGTCACAATATAGGCTTATAGGGCAAAATGGTTAATGCCACTTCAGTCCTATGAGAGATTTTGACAGAGTAGATTCTGAGAAGATACATTCCTTTTGAGGGGATGTCTAGAACTTGGGAACTCTAGAACTCTAGCAAATGAGAAGCCATTTAAAACAGTTCATGAGGAATTCTGATGGTCCTTTTAATCTTTGGAATCCTCCACCCAGAGAGAGGAGTGGAGTTGGAGCGAGTGAGCAGGCAGTAAAGTGGAAGTGAGGCTAACATCTGATTTGAATGGCATTTTACCTATTCCTGCTTTTGTTTTATTTGCCAATCTTATGAACCAGACTGAGCTCCTGGCAAAAAAAACTATGCACTTTTACTTGTTTTTTGTGAATTTGTGCTCATTGTTGATATCAGTAGGGAATAAATTAGTCCTTCATAAGGAAATAATTACAGGGCCTTGAAGAAAGAACAAGGGTGTGGTATTAATCGGTCCTTTCAAAGAGTAAAAGTACAAGCACAAACTGGTGAATGGCCTTCTCTACTGTATTCAATAAAATGAGACTTTTTGTTACCAACCATTCAAACCCAACTTCGAGAGCTGAAGGCAGTCTCCTAACAACTACACCGGTTTGTGGCTACCTCCACTACTACTTCCCCTTAATCTGAGTTTAAATTTTTCTGCATATTCAACTTTCATTCAACATCTCCTTTAAACACCTGCCAGTTTCCACATTGTGAGTCACCATCATGAGTCAGCTTCCTGCTTCTTGGTCGCAAAGCACCTTCGGAATAAAATGACCCACCCAAACATAGTCATTTTGTTAATGACTCAAGTGATCAGTTAATCTACCTTTTTTAAATTATGAAAGATTGAGATTGAAATAAAAATAAAATGCTTGAACCAAAACACGATAAAAGACGCAAATCAACGGGAACTATGGGACTGAAAAAAAAACAACTTCCATGTTTTTATCAAGTCTTTCATAACCACAGGTTATTGAAGCCTGTGCTACTTTGAAAATGTAGTCACCTGACAGTGTGGAAACATTGCCCACAAATGGCAATGAGTGATCTCAAATTTATTTTTGTAGTGAAGCTATACAAAGATTAAAATATTGATCAGCAATGATCCCTGTAAGCTGAGCAACTGCTCCAAGGTTCTGTAAATGCAGGTCAGTGTGCTGACACCATTCCCAGAATTGACTTCCAGTTTCTGAGGTCCACACAGAAGAAAACAATTTGAGGGAACAAAGTTGACCATGACCAGTACACTGAGGAGAACTCTCTTGCTCCTCTTCAAGCAGTGTTCAAGATCTTTTACACCCACCTGAGAGGGCAGAAAAGCAGCTTCAGTTGATGTCTCATCTGCAGGACAGTGCACTTGACTGTCCTGCAATCCTTCAAAGTTGCACTGGAGTGTGAGGCTAGAAGTTATTCTCGGATATGATTGGTTTACCTGGGTGATTTTCAATAAGGTGGTGATAATCAAATTTTTCGAAGAAAATGTAAAACTAAAGACTGTGCAATTTTAAAATGGGAATGGATCTATTTCTGTTTATCTTAGTCTAATTGTCCAATAAGTTCTTGGAAGCTGAAGTTTACACATTTCTTCCTTTTTAGTGCCCAAAACCCTGTTGAAGTGTAAAACAAATTAATGTGCCTACCATTATGTTAAACTGAAATGTGTAACTGCACCGAAGATGCAATTAGAATATCATTCTTGTCAGATCTGGTAGTGATGTGAATGTAGTGTCATCTTTAAAAGGTTGACCAAATTATGGGGAAGAGTGAAGGAACCAGCACAGGAACCAATGTTTTGCATTAATCTGGAATTCACCCCCAACTGGCAATTAACACTTTCAAGAAAGAGAATGATAGAGTATGGGGTTCACAGGGATAAGGAATAGCAGGTAAATGGAGTTAAGTTGGAGATTAGTCAATGTCAGACTGAAGGTGAAACTTGTTCCACTGATATCCTTTTAATACTCCAAACAAGCAAATAATTTATCAACTTCAGTTGTGAAAATTTCAAGCAACCGCCACTCCTCACCCCCAAATGGGGGAGTGAGTTCAATCCTTTTACTACCATTTGTATTAAATTTTAGACTTGCACCCCATTATACCCACTGGTGGAAATAATTTCTCTTCATCTACTATTAGGGGCAGCACGGTGGCTCAGTGGTTAGCACTATAGCCTCACAGCACCAGGATCCCAGGTTCAATTCCAGCCCTGGGTGACTGTCTGTGTGGAGTTTGCACATTCTCCCCATGTCTGCATGGGTTTTCTCTGGTTTCTTCCCTCAGCCCAAAGATGTGCAGGTCAGGTGATTTGGCCATGCTAAATTGCCCATAGTGTGAGGTGCATTAGTCAGAGGGAAGTGGGTCTGGGTGGGTTACTCTTCAGAGGGTCGGTGTGGACTGGTTAGGCCAAAGGGCCTGTTTCCACACTGTAGGGAATCTAGAATCTAGTCTATTATTGCTTTAAAGACATCAATTAGATCACTCGTCAATGTTCTAAACAGAAAGGAATGCAAGCCAGTTTATGCAACCTAATAATGTAATTCTTTAAGCTGTGGTATCAATCTGGTGAATCTGCCTTGTCTCCCATTCTATAATACCTTCCTGCAGTTTTCAAATACCACAAATCTGATTTTTCTGTCCAAAATTGCAATACACTGTTCCTTATTCATACGGTAGTGTGTGTGTGTGAATTGTTTGGATCTTTTTATAGCCAAGCAACTATAAAAAGATCCAAATAATTCACACACAGACACTACCGTATGAATAAGGAACAGTGTGTTGCAATTTTGGACAGAAAAATCAGATTTGTGGTATTTGAAAACTGCAGGAAGGTATTATAGAATGGGAGACAAGGCAGATTCACCAGATTGATACCACGGCTTAAAGAATTACATTATTAGGTTGCATAAACCTGGCTTGCATTCCTTTTATTTAGATATAACCTGCCCAAGGAATCTATTGGTTTAGTGTCTGAATGACTAATTCAAAATCGTTAGTTGTGGAACCGCCTACAGTGTTGGCATTGGTATTAGTGTCTAACAGTGAATATTTAGTGTGTGAAACCCTGTCTGATTTGACTGTTCTGGTTCCTCTGTGCCTTTCTACACTTCGTAAAAATACTTAGGCTTATTTATTCATTCTACACTTTCATTTTGACAGATATTACTAGAGTTGGCTCCCGATTTTTTTTTTTTAACGTTGTCAGTGTTCGTTTCTTAAGCTGCACCAGGAAGTTCTTGTTTTGCACTTGCTGTATGTGTGCTGTAGCTATTCAGTTGAGGTTTCATTGAGCACAATCCTTCTTTTGATCTATTCTTCCAAACAGTTTCTTTTGTAATGTTGGATTGGTCTGTTTTAAAGTTGTACATCTTCCTACTTGCTGCAGTGGTTTGTGCTGGATAGTGTGAAATTTTAATGTTTAATTCCCTGCTTCTTAAGGGGGCCATTGCTTCTATACAAGGGGGCATAGCTTTAAATTAAGCGGGGGGTAGGTATAGGACAGATGTTAGGGGTAGGTTCTTTACTCAGCGAGTCGTGAGTTCATGGAATGCCCTGCCAGTAGCAGTGGTGGACTCTCCCTCATTATGGGCATTTAAGCGGGCATTGGATAGGCATATGGAGGATAGTGGGCTAGTGTAGGTTAGGTGGGCTTGGATTGGCGCAACATCGAGGGCCGAAGGGCCTGTACTGCGCTGTATTCTTCTATGTTCTATGTTCTATACTTGGTTGGTTATCTGTTATATGATGTGCTATTCCTGTCATTCAGCAGGTGCAACAAATTCAGTCAAAAAGTAATACTGACTTGTATTCGCAAGCTCAATTCTAGAAAACAGGGGCAGTCACAGTTCATATTGTTTTAAAGCCTGCCTCTCTCACCATGCTCCGTCCTTTGGAGAATTGGGGATTTTGTTTTTCTAAAGGACTTTTAGAACAGTCTAACCTTTTGATAGTCACTTTGTTTGTTATGGTCACTGCTTTGGCAAGTCTAATAGCCAATTTGTGCAAAGAAAGATCTGATGTGTAGGAATGAGACATGTCATTAGTTTTTTTTTCTGTTGAAGTTGATTTGAGGGCAGAATGTTGGCTGGAACCCTGAAAGTTGCTCTACTCTTCAAATATTTCCTGGGAGCACTGAATCTAAACTAATGCTAATCTGTTTGCCTAAACTTTCTGCTTTAAATATCATCCCATTCTTAATCCTGATGTGTTAAATACTTCCAGCTGATTCATCCATTTGTTTTGACTTATTTTAACTTTTGCTCCACATTTCTGTGCACTGTCTGCTTGAATATGTGCTGTGATTCATTCAGTGTACTGAGTCGGTGTAAGCACGCATGGACTCCAAACTCTTAAAACAATACATCTCTTTCATATTAGATTGGCAGGTGGAATTGAGTGAGATAATATTTCATGTTAGTGGGTAGTAATGAAATTTTGAAAACTCAAACAGCCTGAAGGCCTTTGACCATCTTCCTGAATCTGTATTGGATTTCAAAAATAATACCAAGTTCTTGAAATCTGAACCACCAACCACTCAGTATCACAACCCCAATAATCCTAGCAGGGTTCGCAGGTTTCTCACAACCACTAACTTCACCATGGATCACAGCACTGCTACTCCCATGAATTCCATTCAGAATTCTAAACCTATCAGGCCCAACAACCCCTTTGGGAATCACAGGTACACTAACTAGTTCTGCTGTTCCATGACATCAGACCTGGCCTGTATCCTGACTACATTCACTTGCCTAATTTCATATTCCTTTAATATTCTAGGCTAGCTGAATTTAACATTGATTGAGTTTGCACCTCCAGTTTTTTTTGTGTGAGGAAAGTTCCACCATTTGTATGAAGCAATAGATGCTTCTTAAATTCTTTCCTGTATGGCTCAGTTCTAATTGTTAGCAACAAGACCTGCAGTTTGTTTTCTTTGATCTGTAAAATTTTTCAATTCAAATACCCCCCCCCCCCCCCTTTTTTTTGTAATTTTGTTTCTCCACACTGTCTGACCAGTGGCTCTGTATTATGTAATATGACCTAGAACTGTGCACAGCCTTATTTGGTAAAGGTATCCTCTTGTTTGCTTGCAGTCCTGAAGATGGAAACTACTGACCTGATCGAGAAAGCAAGGCTTGCTGAGCAGGCAGAGCGCTATGATGACATGGCAACCTGCATGAAAAAGGTCACGGAGAAAGGCAATGAACTCTCCAGTGAGGAACGAAACCTGCTTTCTGTCGCTTTCAAGAATGTAGTTGGAGCCCGTCGGTCATCCTGGCGGGTCATCTCCAGCATAGAGCAGAAAACCGAAAACAGCGAAAAGAAGCAGCAGTTGGTAAAAACGTACCGAGAGAAAGTTGAGAAGGAGCTGCAGGACATCTGCAATAATGTGCTGGTGAGGCTTTGCATTGTATGTGTGATTGGGAGTTCAAAAGGGAGTTGGAGAAATAAGCCCTAAATCCCTTGGAAGGTTGATGGTGAGACAACTTGGCCTTAGTTGGAAACCTTGTTTGATGTTTCCATTTGCTGCACTGAAAAGGAGGACACCTGACTCAGGAGTTCTCCTTGCTGGATGTGAGTTTTCACGTTTCCTACTGATGCTGAAAATCAAATTTGGTTCATGGCCATAATTGTAGTAAACTCTTAGGAACTATTAACTGTTTTTTGTTGCTGTTTTTCCATTCAAATGTGTTGCTTATATTGTGATAATTTCTTGATTTAAGGCAGTTCATGACTTGACTTGGTTCCCTTTTGTGGAAAATTTTGAATTCCACACTTCGGCTCTGTTTTGGAATCTGGCTTTCCCATTCGAGAAAAGTGATCGTTGAAAGCAATTACCTAAATAGTTATGCATGTTGTCGTTGAGTGCTACTTTAGTGAGATCTTCATGTTCTCATTGAGATCCCATGAACAATGTATTCTGTACACTGTCATAAGAAAAGCCTGCTTATATTCTGAGTAAATTTCTTCTGAACTTTAAGTGAAGAGCAATTTAAGAGCTTTTACTGCACTATTCCAGGTGTTTGATGAATGATCCAATAAAACACTATCACACTGAATAATAAGCATGGGGTCACAATAAGCTCCTTCCGAGCAAGTTAGCTAATATCTATACAGGCTAACCTATTGGCCAAGACCACATTTTTATATGATGTGGAGGAGCCAGTGTTGAACTGGGATGAGCAAAATTAAGAATCAAAGAACACCAGGTTAGAGGGGAAAGTGAGGTCTGCAGATGCTAGAAATCAGAATCAAGGGTGTGGTACTGGACAAGCACAGCAGGTCAGGGAGCATTTGAGGAGCAGGAGAATGAATGTTTCAGGCATCAGCCTTTCATCAGGAATCAGGTAGTTGTCATCTGATGAAATCTAGTGCTTCCAAATAAACCTGTTGGACTATAACCTGGTGTTGTGATTTTTAACTTTTGTACACCCCAGTCCAACACTAGCATCTTCAAATCTGGAATAATGTGTTACATGGTCTATTAGCCAACCCAGTATAGCTGCAGCTTTTGAATCCATGTGACAGCTGTACAACGTTTTTCATTTGAATATGGACTGAATATAGCTGAGGAGTTGCATATAGTGTAGTCATCAGCAAACATTCCTACTTCTGGCCTTTTTATGGTGGGAAGGCTGTTAATGAAGCAGCTAAAGCAAGATTAGATTAGATTACTTACAGTATGGAAACAGGCCCTTCGGCCCAACAAGTCCACACCGACCCGCCAAAGTGTAACCCACCCAGACCCATTCTCCTACATTTACCCCTTCACCTAACACTACGGGCAATTTAGCATGGCCAATTCACCTAACCTGCACTTTTTTGGATTGTGGGAGGAAACCGGAGAGAGTCACCTGAGGCGGGAATTGAACCCCGGTCTCTGGCGCTGTGAGGCAGCAGTGCTAACCACTGTGCCACCGTGCCGCCCAACAAGTTGGGCCTAGGACACCTACCTACACTATTGTTTATGAGCTCAGAAAGCTTGAAGATGCTCCAGGAGTTTGTTGACTCACATTGGCTGGTGGCCTTGGGAAACATGTTGACAAAATTGAATATAGTGAAACTACTGAGGAAGAGTTGTCTCCACTTATTCAGTGAATCTAAGATACTCTGGTGACTTTTTAATTCATTCATGGGATGAAGATGTGGCTGGCTAGGCCAGCATTTATTGCCTATCCCTAATTACCCTGAGGGCAGTTAGGAATCAACCACATTGCTGTGGGTTTGGAATCACATGGTCTGGCCTACAGGTAAGGTTAGCAATTTCTGCCCTAAAGCACATTAGGGATTCAGTCTCCTTGGATTCACGATGCTGCCTGTAGAATGGCTAAAAGTAGAAACTTATGGGCTATCTAATTCTGTGTTCTGTGACAGTGTCCCTGGTCTAGAAAGGCATAATTTTGTTTTTTAAAACTCTGTTCAAATAATTCTTCTATTTCTCTTTTTAGCTGTAAAACTCATCAAAATCTCTGTTTCTCTCTGTCTCTGCTCCCCTTTTCAGTACCTTTTTATGTATCGCCAATATGCTTTAACCTATCATTTTAGCATTGGTCTAAAAACCTCAACCCAAATCACTAGAAGTTTCTCCCAAATGGAGACAAGTGTCAGGACCTGGAGCAAAACAAGAAACTGGTGAAACTCAGCAGGTCTGGCAGCATCTGTCCCCAGGGAGAAATCAGAATTAATGTTTCAAGTCTGGTTATTTGAGATAGAACTAATGGTTCAACAGTTTTTTTTTACTTCAGTGTCTGATGGTCTGCATCCCAGGGTTTTAAAACCAGTGGCTGCAGAGATGGTGCAAATTGATCAAATTACTGCAGTACTCCCCGGAGTCCAGAGAGGTCTAGCAGACTTGAAAACCACTGATGAGATGCTCCTGTTGGGGTGGACAGAGACTGAAAACTGGAAATTAGACCAGGTAGCTTAACATCTGTCATTGGGGTAAAAACTAGATGCCATTAAAAGAATAAACAGCAGGACACTTAGAGAAGCTTAACACAATCAAGAGAAAAACATAGTTTTGTGAACGGGAAATCATAATTGGCAGATTTGCCAAAGTTCTTTGACGATATAACAAGTGAGTTGATAAAGGAAAACAGAGGTAGTTTTTTTTGGATTTCCAAAAGATATTTAATCTGTTGCCACAGAAGATTATAGAGTCAGAGTCATATTGCCCAAGATAAGAGGTAACAATATTCAGGTGATGTATTATCAAGGATTTAAGGATAGGTTAACACAGTTGGGATTAATGGGTCATTTTCAAGTTGGAAAGACACAACCAACGCAATGTCACAAGGATCAGTCCAGGCTGTCCGTTATAAACTATCTATATTAGTGACATAGAGGAGGGGCAAGAGAGTAATGTACCTGAATGTTGAGAGTCCTCAACATTTCAAAAATCTGTGGGAGCTGGCACAAAAGAGGAACGAAGGCTTGGACAGATCACCCATTATCTTATTGATTCACAGTAGGCATGAAGGGCTGAATAGGGATTCTGGATTAGAGTGGTGCTGGAAAAGCACAGCAGTTCAGGCAGCATCCGAGGAGCAGGAAAATCGACATTTCGGGCAAAAGCCCTTCATCAGGAATTCCTGATGAAGGGCTTTTGCCCGAAATGTCGATTTTCCTGCTCCTCGGATGCTGCCTGAACTGCTGTGCTTTTCCAGCACCACTCTAACCCAGAATCTGGTTTCCAGCATCTGCAGTCATTCTTTTTACCTCGTTGATTTTAACCCTACTGTGAATCCTCTTGCAAGGTTGCCTGCCTTGAAGAGGTTTTCCTCCTCTCTCTACAAGAATGAAGGGCTGAATAGTTCTGTAATGCTTTTATTATGTTCAAAACCTCTCTACACTCCTCTTTTTCTAACCCTTTATTCTGTTCTTAAAATGTGCTGCTTTTAATCAAGCTTTTAGTCACCTGTCCTAATATTACGTAGACTGCTGTCAGTCTTTGTCTAATAATTCTCCCATGAAGCACAGTTCGCTGCTTTAGTATTACCCTTTCGTATCCTGAGAGGTTCTCATTAAGTAACGTCAGCCTTAACATACTATGGTGCATTACCATTAATCACCCAAACCCTGAATGGATTGTAGTTGATGGTTAGGTAATTTTTTAACCAGTCTTTTAAAATGCAGCTTGCATTGTAATGGAGCAGTTACAGAAAATGCATGCAAAATAGTTTATAACGTAATAGTTAAAGAAAGAACTTTCCTTTTTGTGGTCTACCATACAACGTCCTGAGATACCAAATCAATTCACAGCCAGTTTATCATACAGAAAACGCAGCAGCCAATTTGCACAAGGGATGTTTTCACGAATAGCAGGAAGGAAATTTACAAAAAGAAAACTATCTGAAGTCTTGACATGGATCAGTAAGGGCCTTCTATCTATAAATGATTGAAATAATAGGAAGTTAACATTGTTTCCAAAGTCGACATTTGTTGTTTTATCCCTAATTGCCCGAAAAGTGGTGAATTACCCTTCTTGAAGTGCTACAGTTCAAAGGATGGACTGGAATGAGGCCCAACAGCTGTAAAGAGAGGCTGAATAAGCTCAGATAGTCTTTTTGGAGCAGAGAAGGTTAAGGGGAGAGCTTTATTAAGATTGAGGGGCATGGACAGGATAGATAGAAATCAGCTTTTCCTCGTGGTCGAAGGACCAAAAACAAGGAGGCACACTTCTTTTAAAGTGAAAAGCGGGAATTTGAGGAAAAGTTGTTTTCACCCAAAGAGTGGTGAGCTTCTGGTATGTACTACTGGAGAGGCTAATTGAGGTGGGTAACCTCACAACCTTGTAAAAAGTACTTGAGTGAACACTTAAAATATTTTAACATTTCAGGACTGGGGGTTAGTGTTGGCAGTACAATTATAAGCTGAATTACCTCTTTTGACTTTTGATTTTATGATGTAGATTAATCTATAATGCCATTTGGAAGAATTGTAGCATTTTTGGCTCAGTGACAATATTATATTCATATTGGTGAGAGGCATGGAAGGAAACTTGCAGATGGTGCTGTTAGCATGTATCTGCTGTCCCTTTCCTTCGAGATTGGAAGGGTTGTGGGTTTGGAAGGTTTGGTGAATTTCTGCAGTGCATCTTAAATGGTACACACTGCTGCTTCTGAGCATTGGTGTTGGAGAAGGTAAAGGTGGGGTCAGTGGTTACCCTTCAAGAGAAATATCTTGCTTATTACAGTTTTAAAATCGAAGTCTAATTTACTGATGGGTTATGGGATTGGGAATTTTCATCGGTTCACTGCCTGAAGGCAGTTCTGACCCATAGCACCATTACCCTCCCCGTGGATGTGGCAAGGAGACAGATCCCAAATGTATCCCAGATAGAACAGGGATCAAACCCCATGACGCTAGCCATCCCATCACTGCAATACAGCTAACCCCCCCACTAGGAGTCCAAGTTGTGGCAGTAATGCACTAATGGTTACATTCAGAGGCAAGAACAATGATAGTGGTGATAGTGTCTAGATCTCACAACTCCAAGAAACACTACCATTCTGACCACCTGCTATTGGCATATGTTGAAAAGATTTATTAGTTGATGTTGTACTTACTTAGTTGCGTTATGAAGACATTCCTTAGTCATTAAGCTAGAGCCTCTGGTTCTGTTGGCAGTTGCATACTGACAAGAATGTGATCTTTCTGACTGTTCAGGGACTATTGGATGTAGGTTTGCTCGCTGAGCTGAAAGGTTCATTTCCAGACGTTTCATTACCTTACTAGGTAACATCTTCAGTGGACCTCATGCGAAACAATGCTAAAAATTCCTGCTTTCTATTTCTATGTTTGGCTTTCTTTGGGTTGGTGATGTCATTTCCTGTGGCGATGTTGTTTCCTGTGGTGAAGTCACTTCTTGCCCCTTTTCTCAGGGGGTGATAGATGAGGTCTAACTCGATGTGTTTGTTGATGGAGTTCCGGTTGGAATGCCATGCTTCTAGGAATTCTCGTGCATGTCTTTGTTTGGCTTGTCCTGGGATGGATGTGTTGTCTCAGTCGAAGTGGTGACCTTCCTCATCCGTATGTGAGGATACTTGTGAGAGAGGGGTCATGTCTTTTTTTGTGGCTAGTTGGTGTTCATGTATCCTGTTCAGGGAATAAGTCAGTGTTGGGGCTTTTATTCATTTGGATGTAAATTCATTGATAGAAAGACTGCTGAATTCCATTGCATATCACATGAATGTTAATACCATAAAAATAAAAACTACCTTTTTCTGAACTAACTCCCGTAGGATCATTTCTGAGATTGTTGCAACAACAAATACATGTTTTCTTTCCCTGTTACAATGTTGGGGGAAACTGCACCATGTCTATCTGTGACTCATTCATTGGTCCTGTTGGGTTTTATTTCAGTTAGGTTGGGGTATATAAGAGAGTGTGCTTTGAACTGATTGAACCACTAGATTCACACTCCTATACAACCCCTGTGGAACCACTAGCTAACATTGTGGTGATAGCACTGAAGTGATGATCAGAGGATGAGAGTTGAAATTCCACAGTGGTAAATTGATTGAAATTTGAATATCACCAGAAAAATGACTTGGTATAATGCCCACCTGGCTCACTAATCACTCAGTCAACCTTGCCTGTTCCATGCCACACAGTTGACCCAATATCCATTTGAATAGCTTTCTCAAATGATGCTTTGTAAAAGCATAAAAGCGAGTCTTGATAATGGTAAGCATGACCATTATCGTCTTGTAAAAAAGATGTATCTGATTCATTAACGTACTTTTCAGGAAGAAAACCTGCTGTCCTTACATGGCCTTGCCTACATATGACCTGTGACGACAATGAATGGCCTTGCAAGCTACACTGTTCAAGGACATTAAGAATGGGGAAATTGAAATACTGGCCATGCCAGCGACACCCAAGTCCCATTGAAGAATAAAGGGGTAAAACATTAGGCATGTTGCAGCAAGTAATTCTCCACTTGTCTTCCCAAAACCTGTCGACCATCTACAAGACACCAGTCAGAATACTCCCCACTTGTCTGGGTGAGTGCAGTTCCAACAACACTCCAGAGGCTTGACACCACTGAGGACAAAGCAGCCTGGCTGATACACAGAATCCCTACAGTATGGAAACAGGCCATTCAGCCTAACAAGGCCACACCAACCCTCAAGAGCATCCCACCCAGATCCATCTCCCTATCCTTTCCCTGTAACCCTACTTTCCCATGGCTATTGCACCTAACCCATACATTCCTGAACTCTGGACAATTTACCACCTGACCTGAACATCCTTTGGACTGTTGGAGAAAACCAAAACACCCGGCGGAAACCCAGACAGGCAAAGGGAGAACATTAAACTCCGCAGACAGATGCCTGAGGGTGGAAATGAAACTTGGTCCCTGACGTTGTGAGGCAGTAGTGCCACCCAATATACTATCTAAAAGTGCACTGCAGAAATTTACTAAAGATCCTGAGACAGCACTTTCCAAACCCACAACAACTTCCACCTTGAAGGTAAGTGGGACCAGATTAATTTAGGATATCTGGTTGGCTTGGACAAGATGCACTGAAAGGCCTGTTTCCATGGGCTGCACGTCTCTATGACGCAGGCAGCAGATACATAGAAACCACCACCTTCAAGTTGCCCTCCAAGCCACTCACCGTCCTGACTTGGAAATATATCGCCGTTCCTTCACTATCACTGAGTCAAAATCCTGGAGTTCCCTCCCTAATGGCATTGTGGGTCAACCCACAGCAGGTGGACTGCAGCTTTTCAAGAAGACACCTCACCATCCCTTTCTCAGGGGCAACTAGGGACAGGCAATAAATTCTGGTTAGCCAGTGACACTCCCATCCCACGAGTTTAAAAAGTGTGTGTGTGTGTGTATATGTATTTAAACCTCGATTATCAAATTGCTAACTCGAGGCAAACAAGCGTCGTTCAACATTTAAAATTTTTTTTTAAATTATTGTAGTAGCTATTGTATCTTCTAACTTCAAATGAGTGTTTTTTTTTGTTCAGTACCTGATGTCTTTGTCTTTGTTCATTTTTCATTCAGCATCTTCTGGACACGTACCTTATTCCCAAAACCAGCCAATGTCCAAGCAAGGTCTTCTATCTGAAAATGAAGGGAGACTATCACAGATACCTCTCTGAGGTTGCAAGTGGAGACGAGAAAAAAGGTACGTTTGGAGATCTAATTGCTTTTTTGTGCCAACTCCCAATTGCAACATAGTTCATCAACAGGGTCTACCTATAAGTCAAACAGACTATTTCACTGAATCCTTCATCTATGCCAGTAACTATTGATATGTATTTGCAAGTTTACAAATATCTCTGAAGAATTGAGAGAGCAGTCAAAGTATGTATGAAAAAGTTAATATTTGTATATTTTTGAGGAATCCTGGGTTTTAGTAATTTAAGGATTTATGTTTTGAGAAGATTTGTAGCTCAGGTTTGAATTCTAGATGTAGGTTTGTTCGCTGAGCTGGAAGGGTCATTTTCAGGTGTTTCGTCACGCCAATAAGGTATCCTCTTCAGTGAGCCCCCGGGCTAAGGCTTCATCTGGACCTTCACTGATGATGTTACCTCAGTATGGTGACGAAATACCTGAAAATGAACCTTCGAGCTCAGCGAGCAAACCGACATCCTTATGTAGTTCTATTTTGTCATTGCCCTTTTCTTGTTTTGCATGTTATGTGAATTCACATATGAATTACTTTCTGTCAATGAAGAAGCTATTATTTAGAGTCCTAGAGATATATAGCATGGAAACAGACCCTTTGGTCCAACTTGTCCATGCTGACCAGATATCACAACCCAATCTAGTCCCACCTGCCAGCACCCAGCCCATATCCCTCCAAACCCTTCCTATTCATATACCCATCCAAATGCCTCTTAAATGTTGCAATTGTACCAGCCTCCACCATATCCTCTGGCAGCTCATTTCATACACGTACCACCCTCTGCGTGGAAAAAGGTGCCCCTTAGGTCTCTTTTATATCTTTCCCCTCTCACTCTAAACCAATGCCCTCTAGTTCTGGACTCCCTGACCCCAGTGAAAAGACTTTGTCTATTTATCCTATCCATGCCCTTCATAATTAGGTCACCCCTCAGCCTCCAGTCCAGGGAAAACAGCCCCAGCCTGTTCAGCCTCTCCCTGTAGCTCAAATCCTCCAACCCTGGCAACATCCTTGTAAATCTTTTCTGAACCCTTTCAAGTTTCACAACATCTTTCTGATAAGAAGACCAGAATTGCATGCAATATTCCAAAAGTGGCCTAACCAATGTCCAGTACAGCCGCAACATGACCTCCCAACTCCTGTACTCAATACTCTGACCAAAAAAGGAAAGCATACCAAATGCCTTCTTCACTATCCTATCTACCTGCGACTCC
>NC_057729.1:57469737-57484518 GCF_004010195.1 Chiloscyllium plagiosum | reverse complement strand
GCCTCCAGTCTGAAAAACAACCCTCCACCACCACCCTCTGTCTTCTACCTTTGAGCCAGTTCTGTATCCAAATGGCTAGTTCTCCCTGTATTCCATGAGATCTAACCTTGCTAAGCAGTCTCCCATGGGGAACCTTGTCGAACGCCTTACTGAAGTCCATGTAGATCATATCTACTGCTCTGCCCTCATCAATCTTCTTTGTTTCTTCTTCATAAAACTCAATCAAGTTTGTGAGACATGATTTCCCACGCACAAAGCCATGTTGACTATCCCTAATCAGTCCTTACCTTTCCAAATACATGTACATCCTGTCCCTCAGGATTCCTTCCAACAACCTGCCCACCACTGAGGTCAGGCTCACCGGTCTATAGTTCCCTGGCTTGTCTTTACCGCTCGTCTTAAACAGTGGCACCACATTAGCCAATCTCCAATCTTCCGGCACCTCACCTGTGACTATCGATGATACAAATATCTCAGCAAGAGGCCCAGCAATCACTTCTCTAGCACAGAGTTCTCTGGTACACCTGATCAAAAGTTTAGAATCCAGACAACCAATAATCGTTGGACCCCAACTGTTTGGTTTTGTTTTCTCATATCTTTTATTTTCAACTGAGTATTTGATTGAAACTCATAAATTTCTTAGAAGTGAGGTTGAATCCACTTATTAGATTTCCTACAGTGTGGAAACAGGCCCTTCAGCCCAACAAGTCCACAACGACTCACCGAAGAGTAACCCACCCAGACCCATTTCCCTCTGACCTAACACTATGGGCAATTTAGCATGGCCAATTCACCTGACTTGCACATCTTTGAAATGTGTGAGGAAACCGGAGCACCCGAAGGAAACCCACACAGACGCTGGGAGAATGTGCAAACTCCACACAGACAGTCGTCCGAGGCTGGAATCGAACCTGGAACCCTGGTGCTGTGAGGCAGCAGTGCTAACCACTGAGCCACTGTACCGCCCCCTTTTTGAATAATAACAACTTACATTTATATAATCCCCTTCAATCTAACAAAAGGTCGCAAGTTGCTGAGAAAAGAGCACTGTCATTTTTTTATTTAAAAAGCATATTTATTCATAGACTGTGGGCATCACTGGCTATGCTGGCATTTATTGTCCATCTCTAACTTCCCTTAATGGCAGTGTGCTATTTTGACCACAGCAGTACACAGGATATACTGCATCCACCATGCTCTTAAGGAATTCAGGATCATACCCCAGGGATACTGAGGTAGTTCTGAGGCAGAGTGTGATGCAGGAAAACTTGCAGGGAACATTGTTCCCATCTGCTGCTCTTGTCCTTCTAGACGCTGAGGTGGTAGGTTTGGAAGGTGCTCTCCACAAAACCTTGATGAATTCCTGCAGCTTATCCTCTATTTATAACGCGCTGCAGCTGCTGCTATGCATTGGTGATGAGGGGAGTGCATGTTAAAGGTTGTGGATAGGGTATCAATCAAGCAGACTGCTTTGTTTTGAGCAATGCCCAGATTCTTGAAATTTGTTGAAGCTGCACTCATCCAGGCAAGTGGAGAGTATTCTAACACACTCCTGACTTGTGCCGTGTAGATGGTGGGCAGGCTTTTGAGGAGTCAGAAGAGGAGTGACGCACCACCGAATAGTTGGGGTGAATAGAGTGGATATGAGATTTAAGTAGACAGGTGAAGGAGAAACAAGTCAAAATGCATGCTGACAGAATGGAATAAAATGGGATATGATGCATAAACTCTATGATAGACCAGTTGAGGTCAGTGAACATGCAGCGTTGAAGAGACACCTGTTTTTAATAGGCAGTTGTAATGCGTGGGTAATTTCTGACCTGTGTGCATGTGTATAAGCCTCTACTTCAGCAATAATTTCTTCTCCTTCTCAAAGCCACGGTGGAAAACTCGCAGGCGGCCTATCAGGAGGCATTTGATATGTGTGTGACAAAAATGGAGCCGACACATCCCATCCGACTTGGCCTGGCTCTCAACTTCTCCGTGTTCTATTATGAGATCCTGAATGATTCTGAGAAGGCGTGCAATCTGGCTAAATTAGTAAGTGAATACTCAGGAACTATTTAAGGTGTGATATCGCATCACTGCCTCCTAGCTGTCATCAGAACTCTTCTCACAATTAGTGTGTCGTGGATTCGTTCAACCAAGGCTCTTCTCTTCACTATACCCCACTATCCTGTACAAAAAATAAACCTCAGCCCCTCTCTGGTCCCGTTGCACATTTCTCTCTCGATTAGACCTATTCCTAATAGCAGGAGAAGGCTGTTGGCCAGTTGTCTGGTCTGGTTATTGGTAGGAAACGATCACCCAGTGCCACTTCCCAATCCATTCCATGGAGCTCTTCAGTCTTCCCTTTTTCAGATGGTCTCTAATTCTTCCTTGTGTCTTGAATGAAGCTGTCTGCACCACATTGACAAGCATTACATTCTGGGTTCTGTGCACTCACTACATGAAGATTTTCCTCCCTGTCTAGTCTGTATTCAGAATTTTGAACACCTTAAACTTCTACCAAAATCAAGTCTTCAAGGAAAACCTCCCAACTTCTCTAACTAGTCTGCACAACTGAAGTTCTTTATTCCTTATCATTCTCTTGAATGCAACTGTACTCTCTCTGATGCTTTCATATCTTTCCTAAAGTGTGGCACTCTGATCTGACACAATACTGCAATTAAGACCAAACCATTGTGCCATCCAAGTTGGAGTCACCTCATTAAACTTGGTGGTAGGTTAGTCAATTGTGGGAGCACCAGAGCCATGTAAAAGCTTTACCCAATATTTGCACTCTTCACCAAAAGTTGAAGGGTTTGGTAAGTTTGCCTGTGGAGGAAACCAGAAATAAAACTGCGAATTTTAAAATCAAGACATTACTTAACCAGGAATGATGGAGCAAGGTTGGATCAGGACCTGTTGAGAGTACACAGAGGACGTCAAGTTTGGGATGACTTTGCATTTGTGAAGGTAGTAAATTATTCTTAAACGAAGGATTGTGACTGTTGTGCAGCTCAACCCAGCCATTGTATGCAAACCTGGATCCCAGCAGCACAAAGCTGAACAACCAGTTTTACTGTTTTGAATATGGTGATCAGTCTGCTCAGCCAACAGTGATGTGGCATCTTCCAGCAATGGGGAGCACTGACAATGCAGCATTGCCCCAATACTTTCTTTCAGAATGACTTTAGTCTTCACACTTAATTTAGAATTGGTGTTTGAACCCAAAACCAGCTGATCACAAAGCACAGTGTCAGCTGAATCCAGCAGGTGCTGCATCGTTTCCTTGGCAAGAATACTACAGGGGAGAAAATGAGGTCTGCAGATGCTGGAGATCAGAGATGGAAATGTGTTGCTGGAGAAGCGCAGCAGGTCAGGCAGCATCTAGGGAACAGGAGAATCGACGTTTCGGGCATTAGCCCTTCTTCAGGAGGGCTAATGCCCGAAACGTCGATTCTCCTGTTCCCTAGATGCTGCCTGACCTGCTGCGCTTCTCCAAGAATACTACAGGCTATAGGTTTGTATTCCTGTTCTCAAGTTGGTTTAAAAATCACAACAGGTGGTTAGGGTTGACCTAAGGGGAACTATGTTGCATTTGTACTTTCATTTCTGCCTGAGGAATCTAAAATACTGTTTGTCCAAATTGAAGAATTCTAAATTTGGGTTCTTAACTGATAGTGTCTGGCAGAGAGAAAGCACTCTTACTGAACTTGCTTTATGCAAGATTGGGGTGAGAACAAGTAGGCAAATTGTTCCAGTTGGAGCAGATACACTACAAAGTGCTAAATGGTTGCTGATACATTAAAAGTAACCATGGAAATTTGGGAGCTGATCATTATTGCATATGCAAAAGGGCTAGCGATGGCCTAATGGTATTATCACTAAACTATTCATAGAATCTCAACAGTGTGGAAACAGGCCATTTGGTCAAAAGTCCACACCAACCCTCCAAAGAGTAACCCACCCAGACTCGTTCCCCTTCCCTATTTCTCTACCTTTACCCCTTACTAATGCACCTAGCCTACACATCTCTGAACACTATGGGCGATTTAGCATGGCTAATTCACCTAACCTGCACATCTTTGGATTGTGGAAGGAAACGGGTGTACCTGGAGGAGACCCTGACGCAGACACTGAGAGGTGGTGTTTGAGGTAAAAATCAGTCACCCAAGGTTGGAATTGAACCTGAGTCCCTGGCGCTGTGATGCAACATGCTAACCACTGAGCTACCTATTCATCCATAAACTTGGGAAATGTTTAGGGACCAGGTTTAAATCCTACAATAGCAGATGGAGGAATTTAAATTCAATAAAGATCTGTAATTAAGGGTCTAATGATTGTCAGAAAAACCCATGTGGTTCAATGACATCTTTTCAGGGAAGGGGACTGCTGTCCTTATCCAAAACAAAAAATGAAGTCGCTGGAAAAGCTCAGCTAGTCTGGCAGCATCTTTGGCGAGAAATCAGTTATTTCAGGTTGAATGACCATTCCTTAGAGCTGACCTTGTCTGATCTGCATGTAGCTCTAGATCCATGTGACTTCACTGTCCTCAGGGTGGTTGGGGGTGGGAAATAAATGCTGGCATAGTCAGTGACACCCACGTCCCATGAATGTTTGTTTTTTTTTTAATGCCCCCTTGTCACTGCATCTGCATACAGCTTTTCCCACTGGTGATCTCTCTCTTCGTATGCACCTGTTACCTCCTTCACAGTTGCCAGTACAAGTTTGGGTCTGAAATAATGCCTGGTATGGAATGGCATTGCTACCTCAGGACCAGTACCAGTCAGTATTCTCAGCACTCTGCCCACTCTCTTTGCCACACTCTCTCTGATCTGAGTTACAGTATACCAGTTCCTCTGACTTTGCCTTCACTGCCTACACGAGCATAGAACATCTCCAAGCCCTCACTACCTCCTCCCTCTGTCCATGTCATGCGATATTCCAGTCTTGCTCTCCCACAGGACTTGATACCTCATTCGCTCACCCTTCAAACCAGCTCCCTCCCGCTGTCTCTTTTTTTTTCCCCTAGGTCTGCACCATCTTTAATTCAAGCAACTATCTATTGGTTCTGGGCTTTGAAATGCCCAGCACTGCAGATACTGATGTTCAGGAATATTCCTGCTGCAGTTGCAGCACCAAAAGCAAGCAATCGTGAATGTCGAGTATGCAACCAAGGGGGAGTGAAGGAACAGGCTAGTTGTAGGTATCTATGGCAAGGATCAGTCGAAATGAGGAAATATTAGGAGGAATGCTATAGACTTCTAGTTAAAATTGGCAACAGGGTATGTTTATAGACTATTGAGATGTACAGCACGGAAACAGACCCTTCGGTTAACCCGTCCATGCTGACCAGATATCCCAACCCAATCTAGTCCCATCTGCCAGTACCTGGCCCATATCCCTCCAACCACTTCCTCTGGCAGCTCATTCCATACACGAACCACCCTCTGCATGAAAATGTTGTCCCTCAGGTCTTTAGATTAGATTAGATTACTTTACAGTGTGGAAACAGGCCCTTCGGCCCAACAAGTCCACACCGACCCGCCGAAGTGCAACCCACCCAGACCCATTCCCCTACATTTACCCCTGCACCTAACACTATGGGCAATTTAGCGTGGCCAATTCACCTGACCTGCACATTTTTGGACTGTGGGAGGAAACCGGAGCACCCGGAGGAAACCCAGAGGCAGCAGTGCTAACCACTGTGCCACCGTGCCACCATCTCTTTTATATATTTTCCCCTCTCATCCTAAACCTATGCAGTCTAGTTCTGGATTCCCCCACCCCAGGGAAAAGACCTTATATATTTATCCTATCCACATCCTTCATGATTTTATAAACCTCCACAAGGTCACCCCTCAGCCTCTGGTGCTCCAGGGAAAACAGCCCCATTTCACTCAACCTCTCCTCACAGCTCAACTGTATTTTTTTTCCCATGTTGTGTGGTGATTTTTTTTTCCCCCCAAGGACATTGTTCAACTAAAATTTGCGTTCAGCAGCTGACTTTCCAGGCAGCTTCCTCAATAGCTGTTGCAATTGGTTGACTGCAGGTTGCTCTGTACTCCTGCAGTGCAATGATAACAAATCTCCCCTTGCTTTGTATTTGCAGGCATTCGATGATGCAATTGCAGAGCTGGACAAGTTGACTGATGATTCGTACAAAGATAGCACCTTGATTATGCAGTTACTTCGGGACAATTTAACTGTACGTATGACCGGGGGATAAACTCCCAGAGATTAAATTGCAGACAATTTACTTGAAGCGAGATTGCCCTCTGTACGTTATTTGTATTATGTTTCTAAAGCTTTCAGTTTGAGAATGAAACACTGGCAACGTGAGGTAAATTGGTTTACGTTTTCATGCTTTCTGTGCTTTAAAGCAGTTCTGTTTCCTTTTAAAAAATCCAGAAAAACTTAATGATTTAACAATTTTTAAGCAAGTACTGAGGCAAGGTAAGGGGTATGGGCGGGGAAGAAAAAGCAAAAGAAAATCTTGGGGTGGAAGCAGGAGAGTTTAAGTGACAAAAAGGGAGTGGTAATAGATGCAAAAGTGGATTGAGAAGTGCAAATGACCACTGCAGAATCACTAGCAGCATGGTGGCTCAGTGGTTGGCACTGGTGCCTCTCTGCTCCAGGGACCCAGATTTAATTCCAACCCTGGGTGACTGTGTGGATTTTGCATGTTCTCACCGTGTTTGCATGTATTTCCTCTGGATGTTCTGGTTTCACCTTGATCAAAAGATACACAGGTTAGGTGGATTGGCCATGTTAAATTGTTCATAGAGTCAAGGATGTGTAGGGTGGGTGGTTTAGTGCATGGTGAATGCAAGGATAGGGCAGGGGTCATCATGGGATGCTGTTCAGAGGGTTGGTGCTGACTGAATGGGTCAAGTGACCTCTTCCTGCACCGTAGGGATGCTATGATTCTAGCAATAGATGCTGTACACAAAAATGGAATGCAGGTGATAATCTGAAATTATCACCTACTGAGTACGGAAGGTGTTAAATTGACAGCAGACCCTTCTCACTTTACACTCTGAACTACTTATGACCACCTACTATAAGTTGGCTTTTGATCATTGAGACTCCTTCATCCTCCCTACATAGATTGTAGTTACATCTGAAGTATATAATCTCATACCACACCACATTAACATCCATTTGCTGTCACTTGTACTGCTTACCTGAGAAATGTCAATCTGCCATGAATAGGCAAAAGACAAACAGGGATACAGTGGGCAGCAAGAGATGGTAAGTGATTTAAAATTTAAAAGTAAGAAGTGTCTAAGTCTCAATTTTGCAAGTATATCAAAGGGAACAGATAACCAGGGAAAGAGAAGGTTCTGTTAGGAACCAAGGGAACAATCTGTGCCTGAAGCTGGAGGATCTTGGTAGAGTGTTAAATGAGTACTTCATGCTTATCTTTGTCAGGAGAAAGAGTATGTAGGTACTGAAATTGGGAGGACGCAATGAGGTTCCTGAGCAGTTTGTTATGGGGAGAGAGGAGGGAATGGAAGTTTTAAAAGCAAATAGTTCCCCAGATCCAGGTGAGTTGTATCCCAAGCTTCAGTAGACAACAAGGAAGGACCACAAAGGAGGTGCCAGTGGACTGGAGGATTGCTAATGTGGTTCCACTTTGTAAGAAGGGTGGTGGAGATAAACCAGGGAAACTCAGAATGGTGACACTCGCATATGTGGTAGAGGAACTGCTGGAGAAACTTCTAAAGGAGAGAATTCCTGTAACCTTGGAGGTGCAAGCGTTGATAGGGATAGTACGGCTTTGTCAGAGGTAAGTCGTGCCTCACATGTTTGAATTTTTTGAGAGGGTAATCACTAGTGTAAATGAGTGTAGTGCAATAGATATCGTTTACTATGGATTTCAGCAACGCCTTTGTTTGATCAGATTTCACGTGAGTGACTGATAAAGCAAGTGAAAACTCATGGAATTCAGGGTAACTTGGGAAGTTGGCTTAGTGTCAGGAGACAAAGTGTGCTAATAGGAAACTGAGCTATAAGGAGAGATTAGAAAAACTCGTGCTGTTTTCTCTGGAACGGCAGAAGCTGAGGAGAGACTTAATTTTATAGACTTCTATTAAGTTGCATAGATTGGGGGAAAAGGATTCTGACTGTTAAGTCCTAGGTTGAAATGTCTAATACTAGGGGGCATTCATTTAAAGCGAGATGGGGAAAGTTCAAAGGACACATGAGGGGCAAGTTTTTTTCTAAGAGTGGTAGGAGTTTGGAATGTGCTGCCAGGGATGGTGGTGAAAGCAGATAGAATAGGTGTGTTTAAGGGACTTATAGATAAGCACGTGAATATACAAGGAATGGACCAAGGGCAGGCAGAATAGATTAGTTTAATTTGGCATCATGTTCAGCAATACATAGTGGGCCCAAGGGCCCATTCCTGTGCTACACAGTTCTATGATTGTGTGACTGGAACCCAGTGACTACTGGTGCACCATGGGGAACCGTGCTGGGTCCCTTATTGTCCGTATTATATATAAACATTATAGAAGAACATTTTGGGTAAATAATGAGTAAGTTTCTGACTGACCGAAAAGTTGGCCGATGGTTGACAGGTGAGGAAAAAGGTCTTTAGTTTAAAGGAGGATATAGACAATTGGTCAGGTGAGCAGGTCCGTGGTAGATAGAATTTAACTCTGAAAAGTGTCCTACACTTGGAAGAAGTAACAACTCAAGGGATTACTACTTTCAGGACACTAGTAAGGTCAGGAGCAGACGGATCTTGGGGTCCTTCTGTTCAGGGATCTGCAGACAGCAGGGCAGTGTATTCGGTTAGTTAAGGCATATGCTTTTTATCAGTCATAGCATAGATTGTAAGACCAGGGAGGTTATATTGGAGCTGTACAAAAGAAGTATAGGGTGCGCTTCTGGTCACTACACTATAGGAAGGATGAGATTGCACTGGAGTGAGTGCAGAGGAGATTCACCAGGATGGAGCATTTTATCCACCAAGATAAGTTCAGGTTCCTCCTTTAGGGCAGAGTGGGGACCTGATTGAAGGTGTACAAGATTGAGAGGCATGGACAAGATGAATAGCAAGCAGAAGGAGAACAATTGCTTTCTATTCACCTTGTCCATGCCCCTCAATCTTGTACACTTCAATCAGGTTCCCACTCTGCTGTGAATGAAGGCTCTGTAGCATGGTGATCCCTACCTATGAGCCAGGAGACCTGGGTTCTAGTCCCATTTGTTGCAAAACTGAACTGGTTGATTAGAAAATATCCAACAAGGCATAACCTTAAGGTGAAAGGCAGAGGTTTAGGGGGGATTTGGGGAAGGTTTCTTTTCCCCCCAGAGGGTGATTGGATTCTAGAATGCACTATCTCTGGGAGAGGAGTTGAGGCAGGAAACTTCTCAACCTTTTTAAGAAGTACTTGGATGAGCACTTGAAATGTCATAGCACAGAAGGCTATGGACCAGTTCAGGAAAGTGGGATGAGTGTAAATTTAGTAGTATTTGTCAGTGCAGGCTCAATGGGCTGAAGGTCCTCTTCTGTACTGCATGACTCTGTGTCTAGCCCAGATAGGCTTCTTCCAGTACTCAGTATATTAAATATTACACTGGTGTAGAAGTTGTGTTTCTGGACTAATAATTCACAGTACTTGAGGGAGTGTATGCTAATGGTGAGGGTGGGGAATGCCACCAGAACAGCAGGTGGGATAGAGGGACAGTGAGACGAGCCACTTTAAAAATGTTGGTTTTTATTTACTGACATGGAGTTCAGAAAGTATCTGACTTAAGGTGAATGGAAATGGCAAGAAACTCAATATGAGCAATACCAGTTCAAAGCAGGAAACTTATCTTTACAAAAGAAGATGTGAACTCAAATGAAATGATTATTTATGATTATAAAAGAACAGGGAGTTGAAATTGAATTGTTGTGTTTAACAAATGTTTGAGCAATAGCTAATCTCTAACTCCTAATCCACTAAAGTAAAATCCTATTTTTTTTTCTGTTCCTCACTGGATCTACCCATCTCTCTACTTGAAGCTTACTGTAATGGTCTTAAGTGCACAAGCACGTTTTGTTTGTTCCTACCAATGTATGGTTATTCTATTGATTTTGTCTTTAATATAGTTTCTTTTTGTCTCTTTTATTTTACAGTTGTGGACATCAGACAACCAGGGTGAAGATCAGGAACCTAGTGATGGGCAGAGCTAAAACATTTGTTACACTTCCAACTTACCCACTGATTTACTCTCACCTGCTCCTGTCTGGCAAAACTATCCCACCAGTCCCTCATCTCTTTTCTTGTACCCCTCTGAGCTTTTTTTCTTTGAAAAGGCAATGCATACCATTTCCTTGAGCTGCACAGAGTTTCACACAGCCATGCTGCATTCTGATGCACTGAGAGAACACATGGGGCTGGGGGCAATCTAACACCAGGGGTAACTGTGAGTTACTCTGCTTTTAATGGTTAGCTTTATCTGGCTGGATATCTTGGTGTGAAACCTTCTGGCTGTTGGGTTGGAATTTCTTCAGGTGCCTAACCTAGCCTGTGATTTTATTGGAGGAAGGTAAGGGCAGGAAGAGAGGAATGAGCAAGAATTGTATTCCACAGGCACTGCTTGGTGAGGGGCTTGCTGCATGTTAATGTAATCAACCCTGGAAGGCAGTGTTTGTTTACTGAATGGTTCCTACTTTGTGAGTTTGCTTTTCTAAATAGAGCTCAGGTTTACATTCCTCACTCCTGCCCAAGTGTACACTCCTCACTCCTGCCTAAGTGTACACACACTCACTCTCTCTTACAAGCATCATCCTCTGCATCCTCCTGCCCTGTTCAATGAGCGCACACTCAGGCAGGTGCAGAGGCAATAATTGCCAGTGTGTCTGGATGGGTATCCCAACTTTCAGTAGCAGTGAGGTTCTTCAGTCATCATGGAAATTTATAGGGAAGAAAATAGTGATGGCTTTCATCATTCCAGGCATTCCTAACTCTGGGGGCCACTTTTTGCACAATCAGGTGCTGATTTTGCTGCTGGTTGACCTGCATGTGTTGAAGTTCACTCAAACTAGGCTCCTCTCCCCTCTCCCATCCAATTCCTCCTCTCCACAAGTCCCTGCAATTGATCTGACTACTTTCTAAGTTCTGTCTTGTTTGTTCTGTTCTTGGTGTTTTGGAGATCCTCTGACTCTGATCATTGATTAGCTCTGTTGTCTCACCCTACTCTGGGTTCCTCATTGTCCCTCTCTGCTCCCCTTCCCATTCCCCTGCACTATTACAGCAATTTTGCTGCTATTCCTTTTCTTGCATTCACATGCAGCCAACGTCTGGTATTTCTCTTTTTGTACTTGCACAAAGCTCAATCACGTGGTGTACTAACTGGCACCTTCAGCAACTCCACCTCCCCAATTTTGCTTTAATCCTAACCAAGATATGAATGTATTTTTGGTATTTTGATACTAAGCTGTTACGTTCCTTCAGATTTGTCTCTCAAACCTAGGCCTTTCCCTGTAACTTTCTGTTCTTGAGACCATGGTTTGTTTTGGGTGAGTAGGGGGGAAATCTGCAGCTAGTGATTCCTGTTGGCTTCCTGAATTGTACTTTTAAACATTCTTTCCCAAAGTTAGAACCATGTGTGGAAATATGTGCAGATTTGTATTGATGTAATCTGAATTAATCACATCCTGTGTCAGCCTATTTAAAATACTGCGTCTAAGTATGAATTTTGGCAAAATCAGTGTAACTTTTAATTGACTTGGTCTATCCCAGTAGGTAAAAGATGAGCTCACTCTCAGCCAATAAGCTGCACAGTCTATCAGTGTAGCCCACTGGGTTATCTAGGTGGATTGAGTGGTCTGTTAGTTCTCCGAAATCATGGCTGCTAACATATGGTGCATAGAAAAGGCTGGCAGTATCTTTGGGGGTGGTGCAGGAAAAGTCCTTGGATGGAAATGGGCAAACATTCAGTATCCTACTGTGTTTCCTATTGTGTTTTGTTTATTACATTCCATTATGTGCAACGTTTGTTTGTCATCTTCTGAAAAACATACTGTGCACTGAAATGATCAATTGAAATCACTTCTGATTGAACAAACATGCTATTGAACTCTAGGTGCCCTCTGATACTGAGTACAGAGCAGACCCTTCAGTCTGATCAATATTTCTACTATCTGCTTTCTTGCTTTGTTTTACTGATCAGTATTCCGCCTCCATTTGCTTCTGTGACCGTTGTAGCGTGCACGTGATTGTGTAACAGTAGTGCAAAACATATTAAAAACTTTTTTTGATGTACGAGTAAATTTGTGTAAGCCTTTTAAGTGAACTGTGGGCAAAAATAAATTCAGAACATCTACACAACAGCTCAATAAGGAAATAAAGGTTCAAATGAGTAATGTGTGTTGTCTTGTGTTGTCTCATTGAGGAAGTTAATGTTGTTCATTGCAACCATGGGGGAATAATTCTGTTTTCTCTCTTTTGTACATAATAATAAAAAATAAATAAATAAACCTTAGTGAAGCTGCAGAAAAGATTTATTACAATAATGCCAAGAGTGAGGACTGGAGAAATTGTCTATTTCAAATGTTGGTGGTTAAGGAGAGATTGAATAGCAGTGTTTAAAATTATGAAAAGTTTTGTGCAAGATAATGGAAAGAAACCACTTCCACTAAGAGCTGGGAAAGTATCTAGAAAATGTGTGTTTAAGAGCCAGAGGGAAGATGCAACAAGCCATCTGGAATGCAATCCCCAAAATATTGGGGGTGGAAGGTGTGGAAGCATAAACATTTACAAGGGGGTTGTATCTGTTTTTAAAAAGTATGAACATTTGCAGAGTTATGGTGACTGGCTGAGTTGCTCTTTCAGAGAGCTTGGCACAGGCGTGGTAAGCTGAATCCTCTTCGGAACCATTTAGCTGTCAAGCCTGCTCCACCTCAATGCAACCTTTCCAACAGCATTCAATAAGCTTTCTCCTAAATAGGTTTTGTACAACATAGGAGCTCACAGGATTTGGGGTAATATTTTAGCTTGAATTGATTAACACCAAAGAGAGTCTGATTCATTGAATGTTTTTCCGTTTGGACAGACATGGAGTAGAGTGCCACAAGGATCTGTCGTCGGGGGTCAATTTATTATTTAATGACTGAGAGGTTGGGCCAGAGTCCAACATTTCCATATCTGCTACTGGTGGTGAGCATATGATGAGAGTGTAAGGAAGCTTCAAGAGGATAAAGATAGGTTGGGAGTAGGAAAAAAACATAAAAGATAGACTTTAATATAGGAATATGTGAGGTCATGCACCTTTGTTAGAAATAATCAAAAGGTAGACTCTCATTTAAATAGAGACTCCCAAGAAAGTGCAGCACAAGGGGAACTGGGTGTTTTTGTGCAGGGTGGGGCTAGTTATCTCTGTTGGCTGGTTTGTGATGCAGCATGTTGCCAACAGTGTGGATTCAATTGCTGCACTAGCTGAGGTTACTAAGAGGGACTGACCTCCAACCTCCCCCTCACCTGGTGACTCTCGGTTAAACCATCACCTGTTGGCTCTCTAGTGAGAAAGTGCCACTATAGTCTGGTAGGACTATGATGAAAATGTTTTGTGCACAAAACAGAAGTAAAAGATATCATGCCAGTGCAGTAAACAATAAAGAAGGCAAACGTATAGAGTGTTGGTGAGGCCACACCTGGAATACAGTTTGATCCCTATATTTTAAAGGAGGTACTGGCATTGTAGGCAGTTCAAAAGAGGTGCACTAGGCTGATTGCTGGGGTGAGGAACTGTTCACGAATGGTTTAGTGGATTAGATCTTTGGTCATTAGAGTGACTAAAGGGTGATCTTATTAAAAGATGCAAATTCTGAGAACACTTGACAGTAGATGTTGAGATAATGTTTTCACTAGTGGAAGAAATCTCTAATTGGGGACATTGTTATAGAATAAGGGGACACTCATTTAAAAGTGAAATGTGAAAGATTTCTTCTCCCAAAAGATAGTGTCTGAAATTCTGTATTTGAGACTTGTGGAGGCTAGATTGCTTTAAGTATAAAAATGGTATATTTTTGAAATATTAAGGAGTTGAGTGCTATGCTGAGTTTAAGGCAGATCAGCCCTGGTCTTTTTGAATGATGGGCAGAATTGAGGGACTGAATGGGAGAAAGTGAGGACTGAGATGTTGGAGATCAGAGTCGAAAAGTTTGATGCTGGAAAAGCACAGCCGGTAAAGTAGCATCCAACGAGCAGGAGAGTCAACATTTCAAGCATAAGCTCTCCAGGATAAGGTTCTCCACGGTAGGCTATTGCACAAAATACAGAGGCATGGGATTGAGGGTGATTTAGCGGTTTGGATCAGAAATTGGCTAACTGAAAGAAAACAGGGTGGTGGTTAATGGGAAATGGTCATCCTGGAGTTCAGTTACTTGTGGTGTACCACAAGGATCTGTTTTGGGTCCACTGCTGTTAGGCATTTTTATAAACTACCTGGATGAGGGCATCGAAGGCTGGGTTAGTAAATTTGCAGATGACACGAAGGTCGGTGGAGTTGTGGATAGTGCAAAGGATGTTGTAGATTACAGAGGGACATAGATAAGCTGCAGAGCTGGGCTGAGCGGTTGCAACTGGAGTTTAATGCGGAAAAATGTGAGATGATTTACTTTGGAAGGAGCAACAGAATGCAGAATATTGGGCTATTGGTTAGATTCTTGGTAATGTAGATGAGCATAGAGATCTCTGTGTCCATGTGCATAGATCCCTGAAAGTTACCACCCAGGTTGATTGGGTTGTTAAGAAGGCATATGGTGTGCTAGCTTTTATTGGTAGAGGGATTGAG
>NC_057729.1:57447410-57469237 GCF_004010195.1 Chiloscyllium plagiosum | reverse complement strand
GGACCTTGATTAAATGGGCCAATGGGCCGAGAAGTGGCAGATGGAGTTTAATTCAGATAAATGCGAGGTGCTGCATTTTGGGAAAGCAAATCTTAGCAGGACTTATACACTTTATGGTAAGGTCCTAGGGAGTGTTGCTGAACAAAGAGACCTTGGAGTGCAGGTTCATAGCTCCTTGAAAGTGGAGTTGCAGGTAGATAGGATAGTGAAGAATGTGTTTGGTATGCTTTCCTTTATTGGTCAGAGTATGGAGTACAGGGGTTGGGAGGTCATGTTGCGGCTGTACAGGACATTGGTTAGGCCACTGTTGGAATATTGCATGCAATTCTGGTCTTCTTCCTATCGGAAAGATGTTGTGAAACTTGAAAGGCTTCAGAAAAGATTTACAAGGATGTGGCCAGGTTGGAGGATTCGAGCTATGGGGAGAGGCTGAACAGGCTGGAGCTGTTTTCCCTGGATCATCGGAGGCTGAGGGGTGACCTCATAGAGGTTTACAAAATTATGAGGAGCATGGGTAGGATAAATCGACAAAGTCTTTTTCCTGGGATGGGGGAGTCCAGAACTAGAGGGCATAGATTTAGGGTGAGAGGGGAAAGATATAAAAGAAACTTAAGGGGCAATATTTTCATGCAGAGGGTGGTACATGTATGGAATGAGCTGCCAGAGGAAGTGGTGAAGGCTGGTACAATTGCAACATTTAAGAGGCATTTGGATGGGTATATGAATAGAAAGGGTTTGGAGGGATATGGGCCGGGTGCTGGCAGGTGGGACTAGATTGGGTTGGGATATGTGGTCAGGTTGGACCGAAGGTCTGTTTCCATGCCCTACATCTCTATGATTCTATGGCCTGATCAGGTGTACCCTAGAACTCTGTGGGAAGCTAGGCAAGTGATTGTTGGGCCCCTTGCTGAGATAGTTAGATCATCAATAGTCACAGGTGAGGTGCCGGATGATTGGAGGTTGGCTAATGTTGTGCCACTGTTTTAGAAGGGTGGTAAGGACAAGCCATGGAAGTATAGACTGACATTGGTGGTGGGCAAGTTGTTGGAGGAATCCTGAGGGATAGGGTTTACATGTATTAGGAGAGGCAAGGACTGATTAGGGAGTGCCACAAGGATTCGTGCTGGGTCCACTGTTTTCATTATTTATATAAATGATTTGGATGTGAATATAGGAGATATGGTTAGTAAGTTTGGAGGTGTAGTGGACAGTGAAAAAGGTTACCTCAGAGTACAATGAGATCTTGATCAGATGGGCTAATGGGCTGAGGTGTGGCAGATGGAGTTTTATTTAGATAAATGTGAGGCGCTGCATTTTGGAAAGGCAAATCAGAACAGGACTTATACACGAAATGATAAAGTCCTGGGGAGTATTTTTAAACAAAGAGTTCTTAGAGTGTGGGTTCATAGTTTCTTGAAAGTGGAGTCACAGGTAGACAGGTTAGTGAAGAAGGCGTTTGGTATGCTTTCCTTTATTGGTCAGTGCATTAAGTATCAAGCTGGGAGGTCATATTATGTGAATTTCTGGTCTCCCTCCTGTCGGAAGGATGTTGTGAAATGTGAAAGGGTTCAGAAAAAATTTACAAGGACGTTGCCAGGGTTGGAGGATTTCAGCTATAGGGAGAGTCTGAATAGGTTGGAGCTGTTTTCCCTAGAGCATCGGAGGCTACGGGGTGACCTTATGGAGGTTTATAAAATCATGAGGGGCAAGGATAGGATAAATAGACAAGGTCTTTCCCCTGGTGGGGTGAGTCCAAAACTAGAGGGCATAGGTTTGGATGAGAGGATACAGATTTGAAAGGAAGCAAAGGGGCAACATTTTAATGTAGAGGGTGGTACGTGTATGGAATGAGCTGCCAGAGGAAATGGTGGAGGCTGGTACAATTGCAACATTTGAAAGGTATCTGGAGGAGGGGTTTAGAACATAGAACAATACAGCACTGAACAGGTCCTTTGGCCCTCGATGTTGCGCCGACCTGTGAACTATTCTCAGCTCGTTCCCCTACACTATCCCAAAATCATCCATGTGCTTATTTAAGGGTTGTTTAAATCTCCCTAATGTGGCTGAGTTGACTACATTAGCAGGTAGGGCATTCCACACCCTTACCACTCTCTGTGTAAAGAACCTCCCTCTGACATCTGTCTTAAATCTATCACCCCTCAATTTGGAGCTATGCCCCCTCGTACACGCTGATGTCATCATCCTAGGAAAAAGTCTTTCACTGTCTACTCTATCTAATCCTCTAATCATCTTGTATGTCTCTATCAAATCCCCTCTTAGCCTTCTTCTCTCCAATGAGAACAGATCTAAGTCTCTCAGCCTTTCTTCATAAGACCTTTCCTCCAAACCAGGCAACATCCTGGTAAATCTCCTCTGCATCTTTTCCAATGCTTCCACATCCTTCCTGTAATGGGATGACCAGAACCATATACAATATTCCAAGTGTGGCCACACTAGCGTTTTGTACAGTTGCAACATGCTATTGCGGCTCCGGAACTCAATCCCTCTTTGAATGAAACCTAACACACCACATGCCTTCTTAACAGCACTATCAACCTGGGTGGCAACTTTGAGGGATCAATGTACATGGACACCAAGATCCCTCTGCACATCCACACTACCAAGAATCTTTCCATTAACTCAGTATTTTGCCTTCCTGTTATTCTTCCCAAAGTGCATCACCTCACATTTAGCTGCATTGAACTCCATTTGCCACCTCTCAGCCCAATTCTCCAGTTTATCAAAGTTCCCCTGCAATCTGTAACATTGTTCCAAACTGTTCACTACTCCACCGACTTTAGTGTCATTTGCAAAATTACTAATCCGTCCACCTATGCCTGCGTCTAAGTCATTTATAAAAATGACAAACAGCAGTGGTCCCAAAACAGATCCTTGTGGCACACCACTAGTAACCGGACTCCAGACTGAATATTTTCCATGAACCGCCACTCACTGCCTTCTTTCAGAAACCAGTTTCTAATCCAATCTGCTAAATCACCCTCAATCCTATGCCTCTGCATTTTCTCCAACAGCCTACCATTTGGAACCTTATCAAAGGCTTTACTGAAGTCCATGTATACCACGTCAACTGCGCTACCCTCATCTACATGCTTGGTCACCTTCTCAAAAAACTCAATGAGGTTTGTGAGACACGACCTGCCCTTGATGAAACCATGTTGACTATCTAGAAATCAAATTGTTGTTTGCTAGATGATTATAAATCTTACCTCTTATAATTCTTTCCAAAATCTTTCCTACAACAGAAGTAAGGCTCACTGGTCTATAATTACCTGGATCATCTCTACTGCCCTTCTTGAACAAGGGCACAACATTTGCAATCCTCCAGTCTTCTGGTACTAAACCTGTAGACAATGACGATTCAAATATCAAAGCCAAAGGCTCTGCTATCTCCTCCCTAGCTTCCCAGAGAATCCTCGGATAAATCCCATCCGGCCCAGGGGACTTGTCTACTTTCACTCCTTCTAGAATTGATAACACCTGTTTGTAACTAACCTCGATCCTTTCTAGTCTAATATCTTGTACCTCATTCTTCTCCTCTACAATATTCTCTTTCTCCTGAGTGAAAACTGACGAAAAATGTTCATTTAGCGCCTCTCTGATCTCCACAGGATCCACACTCAACTTCCCACTTCTGTCTTTGACTGGCCCTATTCCTATTCTAGTCATCCTTTTATTCCTTACATACCTATAGAAAGCTTTAGGGTTCTCCTTTATTTGCTAAAGGCTGCTCGTGTCCTCTCTTTGCTCTTCTTAACTCTCTCTTTAAATCCTTCCTAGCTGATCTATAACTCTCCATCGCCCCATTTGAACCATCTTGCCCCATCAACATATAAGCCTCCTTCTTCTGCTTACAAGAGATGCAATTTCTGTAGTAAACCACAGTTCCCTCACAGTTCACCTCCACCCTGCCTGACAGGGACATACCTACCAAGGACGCGCAATATCTGTTCCTTAAACCAGCTTCACATTTCCATTGTCTGCATCCCCTGCATTTTGCTACCCCATTTTATGCATCCTAATTCGTGCCTAATCACATTATAATTGCCCTTGCCCCATCGATAACTCTTGACCTGTGGCATGTACCTATCCCTTTCCATCACTAAACTAAACGTAACTGAATTATGGTCACTCTCTCCAAAGTGCTCACCTACAACTAGATCAAATACTTGGCCTTGTTCATTACCAAGCACCAGATCCAGTGTGGCCTCCCATCTTGTCGGCCCTTCGACATACTGTGTCAGGAAACTCACCTGTACACATTGGACGAAAACTGATCCATCCGACATACTAGAGGCTAGAGGGATATGGGCCAAGTGCTGGCAAATGGGAGTAGATTAATTTAGGATATCTGGTCAGCATGGATGAGGTGGACTGTATTTCCGTGCTGTACATCTCTATGCCTGTGACTCTATCCAGTTGCAGAGAGCGGAGCCGAGACCAAGGCCATGTAGTTTTCAAATCAGACTGGGGAGGATAATGGTGTTGAAGGTGGAACATGAGTCTGACATTGGCATCCTTGTTTTTCAAACGTTCCATGGATGAGTGCAGGGATCTGGATATGGTGTCTGACGTGGACCTGTTCCGTTGGTAGGCAAATTGCAACAGATCAAGGCAGGCTGGGAGGCTTGAATTGATATGGATCATGACCAGCTTCTGAAAGCACTTCATGATTATTGAGGTCAAAGCCACTAACCTGAGATGTCCATCCTATTTCTCTCTCTGCAGATGCTGCTCAGCACTTCCAGAATTTTCCATTTTTATTTTGGAAAAGTGTAAATGTCAGCTCAATTAATAATCTTTTGTTTGCAAGCTTAATTTGGATAAGATTTGGAGCCACTGCAGTTAGATGGTATTGGATTCAGGTCACAGCCGTGAACTCATTAATGAGTGGGAGAGGCTCAAAGGGGCTGAATGGCCTCCTGCTGTTGCTGACGGTGTATATTGGTGGTCATTGATCCCTATTGACGAGGTGAATCTTTGAGCCGTTGACACATCTTGTATGCTAATTTGTGTGTTCTTCAAATAACTGTGTAACACCTGACAAGAGGTGAGAGCTAATGACTGGAGTTGAAATTCTGCTATGGGGAAAACTAAAGTCCCTCCCCATCCCCCACCAAAATGTCCCTTAATGTTCCTGCTTAACAACAGGTGCAAGTCAGCATTGCTTCAGTTGTGATGCTATCTCTGTGGTATAGCCCAGCCCAGGCTCAACAACCGGCTTTATGAGTGAAGGAATCCATAACGTCACAGATCCTTCCTAACAGGGTGGGGTGGGATGGGATGGGATGGAATATAAAATAATATATAAATATTGTGGTACCTGTGTCCCAATCATTCCTAACGGTGCAATTAAAAAGGAACTGATTTGGCCACGATTCAAACACAATAATAACGTTAATGGCGACACAGTATCCCAGGTACCTGCCTGGAATTAACAAGTTTATTTATCTGTTCCTATGTCTCTGGCCCCACCCCTGTGACACTCGCTGAGACTCCATCCCCAGGATTATTTCCCAAAGGAGGGAGTACTGTTGCCTTCATGGAGGTTGGGTTAAGAGACTATTGCATCTTTATCAGATAAATAAAATATTTTTTATATAAAAAAAAGCAGAAACAGCGTCTTTAAAGTGGAACAGCAACAGGACGGCGTTTGATAACCGCGGTTAGTAAGAACTTTATTGCTACTGACTTAACTGTTTTTAGTTCAAGTTTCACTGGGAAGGTTTGCAGCAAGTATTTGAAATTCCCAAGTTGGGATGATTGCAAACAAATACTGGGAGCATTTCGGAGAGACTTTTTATTGACTTTTTTCAGGGATTTTTTTTTTCTCTCAAAGTGACTCTCACGTTGACTCCCTCCTCCTATCCATCCCCAACCAAGCTCCAGTCAGGAATTGGAGTGAAAGTTTCTTCAAGCCTTCCTCAGGTCTGCATGAAACTCTTCCTTGTCTTCATTAGAGAATTAGAGGGTTAGGGAGTTAATGAGACAAACTCCGAGAATGATGCAAAAACTCAGCAGGTCTGGTAGCATCTGCGGAGAGAGAGAAAGTGTCAAGTCCAGCGAAGAACAGGGGCTTTGTGTAACTTGATGCGATCCCGATGGGTAATTGGAAAGAGTTCTTCAGTCATTATCGGTGAGTAATTTTATAACAAGGATTCTGACCACGGAGAATTTCACTGGGACTTGGGTCAAAGTTCAGTTCATCCCAGTAATGTTTCAGTGGAAAGTGGCCCCAATACTTTGTGTTAACAGCAATGCTCTCTCTTGTTCGTATAAACATTAAAGTTGTTCCTCTACATTGAAAGACCTGTGAAACAAACTGCCTCCCCACAAGTATCTCTTCACTTTTTAAAAAAAAATTAAATGGGAGGTTAGGCTTCCTCAGGTTTGAACTGGTCAGATGTCTACCATCCTCAGCTCTATCCCTAAACTACATTTCAGCTAATATTCCCAGAGGTGAAAGTATATTGAGTTTCTCAAGTAGAATATAGTTCGTTTCTAATGTTTACTGTTCAGAGGGAAAGCAGAGGCTATTTTGGAGGGACTGTAAGTTGATCTAGTAGCAATAGGGAATCTCTCTTCTAAGATTTATTGATGTTCAACTGCATGGGTCCATTTTCAATGACTGTGTTTGGGTGCTGGAATAACCAGAGCATGTCCATATAGTGTCAATACCGCATTGCACTGGGTTCTGTTTGTTTAACAATATCGCTGAAATGCAGCAGCTACTACTGTCCAGTTGTTGAAAGGCTTAACTTTAATATTTTTTCTCTAGGTTTAAGCTATTAACACCATGTTAATGAATGGGAATGTAATAGAATCTATTAACAAAGATGCCTTTGTCAAGTAAAATCTCCACTACCTTACCAGACCCCTCATTAGGGAGAGCTGGTTTAACCTGGAGGGTCACCATGTCTTGGGGAGAGGAGGGAGAAGTGGTGACCTCAGCTAGTGCAGGAATTGAAGCCATGCTGTTAGTGTCACTCTGCATCATAAACCAACCGTCCTGCCACTGAGTTAACTGATCCCTTGAGTTTATATAATACCCTTCACAATGATCAGATGTCTTAAAATATTGTACAGCCACTTATTTTTTTCTGTTTATTCATTGGAGTGAGAGCATTGCTGGCTGGCCTATTAATTGCTTGTCCCTAGTTACCCCTTGAGAAGGTGGGGGTGAGGTGCCTTCTTGAACTGCTGCAGGTAGACCCACAATGCCATTTGGGAGAGAATTCCAGGATTTTGACGCAGTGACAGTGCAGGAACGGTGATACGTTTCCAAGTCAAGATGCTGAGTGGCTTGGAGGGGAACTTGAAAGGGGTGGTGTTCCCATGTATCTGCTGTCCTTGTCCTTTTAGATAGAAGTGGCCGTTGGTTTGGAAGTTGTTGTATAGGGAGCCTTAGTAAATTTTAAGATTTTTTTTTAAACCGACTTTGAATAATTATTATTTGTAACTGGGAAATGGCATTCATTTTGTGCACAGCAAGCTCCCATAAACAGCAATAACTTGACAATCTGTGTATGATGTTAATTGGCCCCCTGGACATTGAAGATAACTAACTTGCTCTTTTCCAAAGTACCTTTCCTGGGTCTTTCACATTCACCTGCGGAGGTAGGTTGGGCTATGATTTAATGCCTCTATGAAAAATGGCACCTGCCAGTATGGTGCCCTCTGGTGCGGGCCCTTCAGTGTTCACCCTTGTGTAGGAATTGAATATGGAGCCTTGTGCTTCAGTTACCACTGAGCTCTGGCTGAGTCACAACGCGGTGATTGGATTGAAGCTGTTTTATTTTTAATGAATTTCCCCTTCAACTTTGGCAGTGTATTTTTTTCCCATGTTCATTGAATCTACACTCCCAACAACGCTCCTCGCTACTTCACCCCCAATGTATGTTTTATTGTTCAGGAAAACAAATTTGTTCCTTTTAACACCCGGGCCGAAGGGACACCATAACGAGCTGTACCTAGTGAGAGTTTAGTGGCTGTTGAACTGGGGAGGTATCATGATTAAATTTTCTCACCTTTTTATAAGGTAAAGTCTCCCAGCCCCTTAGTCCAATGAGACTCTCTGTGGGAGATAACTGGTGATGGGTCACCATGCCTCAGGAAGGTGGGGGGGGGAAAGAAGGTGGTTGAGGAGGAGGGTCCTTCATGGTGTAACCTCAGCTGGGACAGGAATTGAACCCACATTGGTATCATGCTGCATCATGAACCAGCTGTCCAGCCAACTGAGCTAGACCTATGGCTCCTTGCCAGCAAGGGAAGGCATGAGTGGAGTTGGGGGAAGTCACAGGGATGTCTCAGGATAGTGATGAGCTGCCTTTAGTATTGATTTTTCTGTTATGTCGTTGGGAAATTCTCTGCCATAACCAAAACCACATGCTTTGTCTTTACCTGTTCTTTATCTAAACACTGTTAGGACATGGAGCAGAAGTAGGCCATTCAGCCCATCAAGCCTGCTCCGTCATTCAATGAGATCATATCTGATTATCCTCGCCTCCACTTTTCTGTCTTTTCCCATAACCCTGAATTCCCTTCCCTGTTAAAAATCTATCTCAACCTCGAATAAACATGATCTAATCTCGACAGCTCTCTGCAGTAAAGAACTCCACAGACTCACTTCACTGTAAGAAGAAAGTCCTTCATTTGTCTGAAATGGATGATCCCTTACTCTGAGATGATGCACACTGGTCATGGACTCTCCCACAAGGGGTAACAACAGCTCCACATCCACCCTCTCAAGCCTCCTAACAATGTCTATTCCAAAATGCCCCCCTCCTCCTAAAGAGTACAGGCTCAACCTCTCCTCATAAGAAAATCCCTCGTACGCAGGATCAACCAAGAAAACCACCTCTGGGCTTTTCCTGACATCAGCTGAAGCGTAGAGCAGCCCAGTCCCCTCCACTGCCTGGAGGGGGCCGTGTGTTGTTTAAGAAGATTCCAACTCTCTGGTAATTGTTTTTGTTTGTCCTCACTGACAAAACTCTTGAAATGTCTTTGTAGAATTGAACAGCTGCAGCCAGCAGAAATGAATGCAGCTGGGCCTGGCTACCCGATTGCCTCTCTGTATGTTGGGGACCTGCACCAAGATGTCACTGAGGCAATGTTATATGAGAAGTTCTCTCCTGCTGGACCTATCATGTCTATCCGAGTTTGCAGAGATGTTGTTACCCGCCGCTCCCTGGGCTATGCTTACATCAACTTCCAGCAACCTGCAGACGGTGAGTGGGGGCAAGTGAGGCCTTTGTCTTAGCTATAATTCTTTATGGAGTGCAGAAGCATTCCTATGAATGATGGGACTTCCAAATTGATCCTGGTTATTTACAGAATCTGCAATTAATGTATGTGTTTAGCAAGGTATCCTAAGAGACATGTCGGGACCGGCCTTCAGGCCTACTTTGCCAGCTTGGACTATGATCATCTATTTCATATTCCCTTGATTAATCAGTAAAATGGCATGGTGGCACTGTTGCCTCTTGGTGCCAGAGACCAGTGTTTGATGCCAACCTTCCACAACTGTGTGGGTTTCCTCCAGGTGCTCTGGTTTCCTCCCAAAGATGTGTAGGGCAGGGTGGATTGGCCATGCAAAATTGATCATGGTAATGCAGGCAACGTGGATTAACCATGGGAAATGCAGTGTTAGAGGATAGGGTGGTGGGTTTGGGTGGGATATTCTTTAGAGGGTTAGTGTGCACTAAATGGGCCAAATGGTCTGCTTCCACATTGCAGGGTTCTATAATTCTTTGAAAACACAGGAGTTGGAGTAAGCTATTCATTCCCTTGAGTTTACCCTATCAGATCCAGGCTGCATCAGTATCATATTAATAGCTGGAAATTTATCAATGTTTGCATTTTGGGAACAGAGTACTAGTAGTGAAAGGAATCTGCATTTACATAGTGCCTTTCACAGCTGAGGAACTTCCCAATATGCAAAGCAGAAAATAATTTTGCTGATTGGAGTCATTCTAATACAGAGAAATGCAGCGGTTAATCTGTGCACCACAAGCTCCCACAAACAGCAGCAACTCTTTTTGCTACATCCTGGTGGGAATAGTGTGCTGGAAGTTGAGCCCCACCCTTCCCAGAGTCGTCACAAATAGGTCAATGACCAATTGAGTCACTAAGATGGTTAATCTGTCTGACTGGCCATTATCTCCGATAAAAGAAACTTTTTTTTATAATTCACTCATGAGATGTGGGCATGGTTGACTGCCAGCATCTTCAGAAGGTGGAGATGAGCTGCTGCTATGAACCTCTGCATCCCTGGGGTGTTAGCTGGACCCACACTGTTGGAGAGGGAATTCCAGGATTTGACCCAGTGACAGAAGGAATAGTAATAATTCCCATGTCAGGATGCTGAGTAGTTTGCAGTTGGGTGGGTGAGGGGTGTTGATGATGGTAGATTCTAACATGTTCTCTATTACTGATGTCAAACAAACCATTCAGTCATTCTACCCTTCCTCCCTTTGTAAATAATGGAGTAAATATTTGTCGCTTTCCCATGTATTTTCTTGCCTTTTTTAATTTTCATTTCCAGCTTCCAGCATGTGCAGTTCTTTTGTGTTTTGATTCTTTATTCCTGTCTCAAATCCGAATGAACAGGACATATCATTTGCCTTTCCGATTGCGTGCTGCAACTACTTTCTATACTACCTTCCCAATAACTCTCTAATTAAGAAATAATCTGCCTTTGTTCTTTCTACTAAAGTGAATAATCGCACATTTATTCACATTTATATTCCATCTGTCGTGCTCTAGTCTACTCACTTAGCCTGTCTAAGTCCTCTTCAACTCTTTCTGCACTCCTCGCAATTTGTGTTCCACCCAGTCTGACATCCTCCGCAAACTGGGGAATGTTATAACTGGTCGTCACTGCCAAATCCTTTATATAGATTATAATTGACTGTGGACCATGCACTGACCCTTGTGGTACCTCACTAGTAACAGCCTGACACCTTGACAATCATCTGTTTAATCTTTATTTCTGTTTGACCAATTTTCAATCCACTTGAGTATATTTTGCCCAATCCCATATTGTTTAATTTTAGTTACTCGTAGGACCTTATCAAAAGCTTCTGAAAATCCAAATACACCACATCTGCTGGGTCTCCTTTATCAATACTACATGTAATATACTTAAAAACTCCAGGCTTATCAAACCTGATTTCTCTTTCATAAATCCATGTTGACCCCCCCACCCCAACTTCATTTTTTTCTAAATATTCAGTTCTCTCAATCTTCGCAGCAGATACTGACATCTTCATTACTACTGATGTCAAACAAACAGTTCTGTGGTTCTCCGTTGCTACTCTTCCTCCCTTCGTAAATACTGGAGTTACATTTGCCACTTTCCAGTCAGTAGGAGCTTTTACAGAATTGACAAAATTTTGAAAAAAAAAATTGGTGGTCAGAGGGCTAGCAGATATATCAACTTTGACTCCGCTGAGCCAGGGGATTTATCATCCTTTATCCACTTCACTTTCCAAGTACTACCTTTTTACCTGTTTCTTTTACTTCCTCAATTTCACAAGTCTATTGTTCACCTGCACATTCCGGGAAAGTTTCTGTATCTTTGTAAAGACAGGCACAAAGTAATTGTCTGTCACTTCCTTTTATCCATAATAAATTCTCCTGTCCAGTCTTGTAACTGGCCCTAGTTAACTTTTTTCCTTTTTGCAGACCTAAGGAAGCTTCTACAGTCCACTTTTACATTCCTTGCCAGTTTGCATTCACATTTTCTCGTCTCTGAATGCATTATGTGGTCCTCCTTCTGCTGCTGGGTTCAAAATTGCTTCCAATCCTCAGCTTTGTCATTTCTTTTTCAGGCATCCTGATAAGACACTTTCTTTGATCTTGTAGAATCTTTAACCACTTTGGTTAACCACCATTGTTTTGTCCTGCCCTTTGGATATTTGTGTCTTGGATGGTTTTGGTATGAACAGGGGGGACCTTGGGTTGAATGAAATAATTCCTTGACAGTGAGGGTAGACAATATAATTAAAGTTTTTTAGCCTGTATTATTGAGAGCTTAACATTCATAAGTAAAAAATGTAACAATGAGCTACTACAAGGCAATGGCTGGACATAATTGAGGGCACTTTAAAGATTCAATCATCCTATTACAGAAGGACTCGAAAGCAATGAGAATATTCAGATTCAACAAGATGGTAGGAATCTCTAGATATGAAGAGGAACTTGGGACTGTCTTGAGTGACAGATGAAGGCATTATCGAGTTCCTATCAGCGCTCTCTGAGCAATTCAATTGATCCTTTTCCTCTGTATCTCTTTCCCTCCAACTCCTTGTCTAATTCTCTTTTTAGCCAATCACTTTGGATCATTGTCCTCCAACTTTTGACCCTTCACCAATGGGAGTGGTTTTTCTCTCTGTTCTGTGATCCCCTCACGGTTTTGAGCATCTATATTATATTGAAAGAGCAATGGCTACAAATCTTCAGGTGTTTAAAGGTTATTGACAAGGTAGATATGATGAGAATTTTTCTTTCCCTCGCTAGTGAATGAGTTCAATGGTGAAGGTTCATTTAAGATCATAAGGTTTTGGCCCAGGAATGACAGAAGTAAAGTGATAGTACACAAGGTTAAGGGCCAAGTGGTGGATAATGAGATTATTTGATGGCTGGCACAGACATGATGGTCTGAAGCACCTGTTTCCATGCTGTAAAAGCAGAATGCCATTTTTTTTTAAATAATACATTTGAAGTCCAGAAAAATGTAATTATAAGTTTACTTTTTAAGACTGAGATTCTTGATTAACAAAGGAGTCAAAGGTTATTCAGGGTAGTGAGAACTGTGGAGTTGAGGTCACAATCCTATTTTCTTATTGACCAGCAGAATGGGCCACTACTGCCCCTAACTCAAAGCAAGGGAGATGCTTCAAAAGTCTCCAGTGGCTGTTCCTCCATTAAATAATGGTCAATTTTTTTCGAACTGTAGAAGGTGATGGTGTCTCTGAGGAAAACAGAAGGAGCAGTCAGTTATTGGACACTTGTAATGGTACTTGTGTTAAGCAGCATTTGTTATGGGGACTCTTCAGTCAGGGACATAGACAAGGATGCTGTGGCAGTGAGTACATGTTGGTAGGAATGATGCATTTAGGGGAAAAAAATTAAAGCAGTACAGAATGAATTTGAGAGGTTAGGTAGAGGATTTTTTAAAAAACCTCTAAAAGTAGTAATTTCTGGTTTACTCCAATGCCAAACTCTCATGAGGGAAGCAACAAAAGGTTAAGAGATAAATCAATGGCTGAAGTGCTGATGTATTCGTCAGTGATTCAGGTTTTTGGACAATTGGAATGTTTCTTTTTCGGATAGAAAAGACCTTTTCAAAAAGGATGTGCCTAACCTAAACTGGAAAGTGACCAATATCTAAAGGAGACTTGCTCGTTCCATTAGAGGAGACTTAATACTGATAGAATTCATCCATCCCCCTCTCTAAGTAACACTGTAAATAGAAGGATTGATGACAAAGTTCTGAATGTGAAGGCATTATGTCAATTAGAAAAGAAAGATGAACAAGCCATTATGTCGATCTCAAGAACTAAATTGGATTTATTCCAATGCAACTGGGTCTTACAGGTAAGACTAAATTCAGGGTATGTGTAAGAACATGGGATTGGGACATTATAGCTATTATAGGAACTCGTCTGAGAGATGAACAAGACTGGCAGCTCACTGTTCTGGGTTTTAGATGTGATAGGAAGGAGAGATCGGTGCTGGGTCCACTGCTTTTCATCACTTATATAAATAATTTGGATGTGAACGTAGGAGGTATAGTTAGTAAGTTTGCAGATGACAGCAAAATGTAGTAGGCAGCGGAGAAGGTTACCTCTGAGTGCAACAGGATGCTGATCAGATGAGCCAATCGGTTGAGGAGTGGCAAATGGAGTTTAATTTTAAATAAATGTGAAATTCTAATTTTTGGACAGGCAAATCAGGGCAGGGCTTATACACCAATGATAAGGTTGTGGGGAGTGTTGCTGAACAAAGAGACCTTGAGGTGCAGGTTCATAGCTCCTTGAAAGTGGAGTTGCAGATAGTGTTTGATATGCTTTTTCCTTTATTGGTCATAGCATTGAGTACAGGAGTTAGGAGGCCATGTTGTAGCTGTACAGGACATTGGTTAGGGCACTCTTGGAATACTGTTTGCAAATCTAGTCTCCTTCATATTAGAAAGATGTTGTGAAACTTTGAAAGGGTTCAGAAAAGATTTACAAGGATGTTGCCAGGGTTGGAGGATTTGAGCTATAAGGAGAGGCTGGACATCTGACTCTATAATGTTGTTATAATGAGGGATGGTGAAGAATTTGTAATAAGTGTTCAAGAAAAGGTTCTTGATTGATATGTGAAAGCTCTGACTAGAGGAAGAGAAATCTGGACCTTTTGTTTTGGGCAATAAGACAGGGCGGGTGACTGATGTAGAAGTTGTGGAACACTTTGGGTCCAGCTATTATTATTTTATTAGTTTCAACGTGGTTGTGAAAAAAAAGATATCTTTCCATAAAACTTGGTTTTTAAAAAAAAATTGGAGTAAAGCAAATTTTTAATGGTGTGAGGTAGAATGTTTGAAAAGTTGGAGTAGACATTTGGCTGGTAAAAGGACACCTGACAAGTGGGAAGCTTTCAAGCATGTGATAAGAGTTCAGAGGCATTTTGCTCCTGTTAGAGTGAAGAGTAAAGCTGGTAAGATTAAGGAACAATGGATGAGTAAAAATATTGACTTTCTAGATAATAGACAACTTGGTTCAATTGAATCTCTTTAAGAATGCCCCTACACTTTTTATATTAAAAAAAAATCAAAGACCAAAGAGATGGAGACAGCTTTGGTAGATAATCCTAAGAGATTCCACAAGTACATTGAGTGCAAGAGAGTAACTAGAGAGACGGTAGGATCCCTTAAATGTCCAGGGAGTCATCTTTGTGTTGGACTCCAGGAGAGATCCTAAATGAATATTTTTGCATCAGCTTTTACTAGGAGAAAGAGAGAGTCTAGGGAATTTTTAAAAACTGTTCACTTTACAGAAGAGAAAGTTTTGTCTTGGAGAATATAAAAGTGGCAAAATCTCCGGGACCTGATCTGATGTATTCTAGAATTTTGTAGGAAGTAAGGAAGGAAATTACGAGGTCCCTTGCAAAGATATTTGCACCATCTATAACAATGGGTGGTGTGTTTGTTGATTGGAGTATGGTTAATTTTGTACCTTTGTTTAAGAAAGGATGTAAGGAGCAACTCTAGACCTGCGAGTTAGACTTCAGTTGTAGGTAAATTGGAGGTGATTATAAAAGGATTTACGGACATTGAGGGGCAAAAATTGATGAGGGGTAGTCAGCATGGATTTGTGAGAGGAAAATCTTGTCTCTCAAACGTGATATTTTTTTGAGGAAGTTACTAAAATAATTGACAGAGCAGTAGACATTGTCTATTTGGATTATAGTAAAGCCTTTGTCAAAGTTTAGCATGGTAGACTAATTAGTAAAGTTAGGTCGCATGGGATTCAGGGTGAGCTTGCAAATTCAATACATAATTGACTTAACAGCAGAAGACAGTAATGGTGGAGGGTTGTCTCGGACTGGAGGCCTATCACTGTTCCACAGAGATCTGTTCTGGATCCTCTTTTGTTAGTCGTTTATATAAATGATTTGGATGAGAATATAGAAGGCATGGTTAGTAAGTTTGTGGATCGGTGGCATAGTAGACAATGAAGATTTTCTAAGATTACAAAGGGAACTTGGTCAAATGGGTGAGTGGGTTGAAAAATGGCAGATGGAGTTCAAACTGGATAAATGCAAGATATTGCATTTTTGGTAAAACAAACGAGGGTAGGGCTTTATACGATTAATGGTAGGGTCTTGGGGGTAGTGTTCTGGAACAGAGGGGCCTGGGGTGCAGGTATGTATTTCTTTGAAGTTCGCGTCACACATAGACAGGGTGGTTAATAAGGCATTTAACATCCCTGCCTTTATTGCTCAGTCCTTTGAGTATAGGAGTTGAGACGTATGTTGAGTTTGTACAGGACATTGAGGCCTCTTCTGGAACAGTGTCTAGTTTGGTTGCCCAGTTATAGGAAGGATATTATCAAGCTGGAGTGGGTTCTGAAGAGATTTACCAGGATGTTGTGGATATAGAATGATTGAATTTGAAAGAAAGGCTGGATAGACAAACTATTTTCCAATGGAGCATAGGAGGTTGAGATATGACCTGAAAAGTTATAAAATCGTGAGGTATAGATAGTTAATAGTAGTTGTCTTTTCGCTAGGATGGGGGATTTCAAGACTAGGGGACACATTAAGGTGAGAGGAAGCAGATTTTAAAAAGACTTGAGGGCCTTTTTTTTTAAAAAAAAGAGGGTGGTCTGTGTGTGGAATGAACTTCCTGAGGTAGAGGTGGATGTGGGCATAATTACAACATTTCAAAAACATTTGGATTGCTACATGAATCAGAAAGGTTTGGAGGGATATGGGCCAGGAGCAGGCAGGAGGGGCTCATTTTGTTTGGGATTACGTTTGGCATGGACTGGTTGGACCAAAGGTCAGTTTCCACGTGGCCAGTAATCTCTCTCATCCATCTCTCTCCAGCTGAGCGTGCCCTTGACACTATGAACTTCGAAGTGATTAAGGGCCGCCCTGTACGTATCATGTGGTCTCAGCGGGATCCCTCCCTGCGCAAATCAGGCGTGGGCAACATCTTCATCAAAAACCTGGATGAGTCCATTGACAACAAGGCTCTGTATGATACCTTCTCTGCTTTCGGCAATATTCTATCCTGCAAGGTAAGAGCCTGCCTGGTGAGTTTACAACAACATCACCACCTCCCTGTGTTGCGTGTCTGCCACCCAGAGAGCTTCACCTTGATATGTCATGAAAGACCTGCATTTCTATAGCGCCTCTCATGACTGCAGGACATTCTGTAGGAGCCACTGGAGTTGCAGTTTGGCTACTAGGCGATGCACAGCAGACAGTAATATAGTAATGACCAAATGACCCCTTTACTACAGATATTTTGAATATCCCAGGTCAAGAGAGGAGAACTTCCCTGCTGCCTTAGGAAAGAGCTACTGCGATTGTTTCGGATTACCTGAGGATAAGCAGAGCTGAAAATGTGTTGCTGGAAAAGCGCAGCAGGTCAGGCAGCATCCAAGGAACAGGAGAATCGACGTTTCGGGCATAAACCCTTCTGAAGAAAGGCTTATGCCCGAAATGTCGATTCTCCTGCTCCTTGGATGCTGCCTGACCTGTGCTTTTCCAGCAACACATTTTCAGCTCTGATCTCCAGCATCTGCAGTCCTCACTTTCTCCCTGAGGATAAGCAGAGCCTTGGTTTGAAGCTATGACTTGGAAGACAACAGCTCACTCTGTATTAGTGTTGTTAACCTACTGGCAGTCCCATAGCCTTATCCTGGAATTGTCAGGAACATGTGATCACTTACCTGGGCCTATCCCTATCTGACTGGGAAATGCCTTTACTTCCTGCTGTCCAGTAGGAATTGTGACAATCCTGAATTGTGGTTTTGGCTCCATTTGTTCAGCCAGCCATCTGACTTTGCGTACGATGTACTGACATGGATTCAGTGCCTGAGGGAATGCAGCAGTCACAATGATTTAATGTTGGCTTAGTGCTACTGTTGCTGGTTGGTATTTCACAGGCCTGGGTGAGGTTTTGTTGACATGGGTCAAATCCTGTCTTGCTAGCTGAGGGAATTAAAATTTGGGTACAAAATGGAGGAGCGTTGATGGGGAGAAGCATTTACAGAATGCACTGTTTGGAAAAGTGGTGGAGGCAGGTTCTATTGAGACATTTCAATTTGAATGAGAATAAAGTGCAAAGGGAGGGGGGATAATGCAGGAGATTGGCACTGGGTCATGATGCTCGTTCGATGAGCTAGTATAGGCACAATGGGTCAAATAGCCTCTTGCACCATAACAGTTGAGTATTATGTGCACACACCATGTGTACACATGAGCATTGAGATTGCAGGTCTATTGACTTTGTTACTTAGGTGCGGTTAGCCATATCTGAATTTCCCTATTGTTTACAGTTTTAGTAATTAACACTTGCGGATGGGAGTAATTGTGGGGACTGGTGTGTCTGGGACTGTCTTGGGTTAGAAGTCAGGTCAAGTTATTGAGAGCGGCCACTAACTAGAAGGAGAAAAATGACCCTGTTACCCACTGAAGGTTAATAACACTGGGATCTTGTAACTGCAGCTGTATGGAAGTCCCAGGGTTATAAATGGAATTGATCCAGTAATATTCATTCATGGGTTATGGGCACCACTGGCTAGGCCCCCAGTTATTACCCATCCCTAATTACCCAGAGGGCAGTTGAGTCAACCACATTGCTGTGGGTCTGGAGTCACTTGTAGGCCAGAACAAGTAAGGTTTGAAGATTTCCTTCCATGAAGGACATTAGTGAATCCAGATGGGTTTTTCTGACCATTGGCGATGGTTTCATGGTCATCCCATTTTAATTCCAGATTTATTTATTGAATTCAAATTCCACTGTGGTGGTATTTGAACCCAGATCCACAGAGGATCAGCTGGTCTTGGTTAATCGCCTGGTGATAATACCACCAGACCATTGCCTTCCCAGTAAACCAAGTACTCGTATGGGTATTTGGGGGAGGGAGGGGTGGGTTTTTTGTGGGGGCTTTGGAAACGATAAGATTGAGACAAAAACAGAAATTGGTGGAAAATCTCAGTCTAGCAGCATCTATGGAGAGAAAACTATTAATGTTTTGGGTCCAGTGATGACCCTTCAGATAAGCTTGTGCATTTGTCCAATGTTGTCCAGTGGATGGAATTCTGGACACATTGGGGCTGACAGTTCAAATGAAGGCACAGATTTTTTGAATGTGTAGAGAGAGGGGTGGTGTATCAAAGGATGCACCTTATGCTTTGTCAATTTAAGAACTTTTCTCTGTGCAGGTTGTCAGCGATGAGAGTGGGTCAAAAGGATACGGTTTTGTACACTTTGAAACGCAGGAGGCTGCAACCCGTGCCATTGAGACGATGAATGGAATGTTACTGAACGATCGGAAAGTGTAAGTCTGGGACAGGCCAAACCGAGTGTGTTCCTTTGATTCTCATTTTCAAACGCACAAAACCACTGATTGCACAGCCTTGGTAGGTGACATTGGCAGCTTTGGCAAGGGGTTTGCAGTGAGAGAGAGAGAGACACTCACGGAGATCCTTGTAGAGAGAGAAGGAACACTTCTTCAATGTAGGCATTCTTGGAAGAGGTTTCGCAGTAAGGTTAAACTCAGGTAGGAGAAAGTGAGGACCGCAGATGCTGGAGATCAGAGTCGAGCATGTAGTACTGGACAACCACAGCAGGTCAGGCAGCATCCAAGGAGCAGGAGAGTTGATGTTTCAGGTGAAAGGAATACTCCTAATGAAGGGTTTTTGCCCAAAATGTGGCCTCTCCTGCTCCTCGAATGCTGCCTGACCTGTGCTTTTCCAGCACTACACTCATCTATAATCTCCTGCATCTGCAGTCCTCACTTTCGTCTGGTTTTGACAAGGTGCTGTTCTGACTATCCTTGAAGGTGTTGACCTTGCAGAGATGTTGAGAATAAGCCTACATACATTGATTTTAAATAAATACATGTGGTCCTGAATTTGCATCAAAGATGCTGTCTTTATTTTCAAACAACATAAGTTGGGTATTTTATACATGTCCAGACAGGAGTGTTTGCTGAGTGACTGAGAGGCCCCAATGTGACAAGGTGCAAACAGTTTAGTAATTGCTGGGTTTTTTAAAAATTGTATTCTACCTGAAGGTTCACTTGTTTCCCCCTCATCCCTGAGCTGACCCACAGTGCACTTTTTCAATAATTTCTGATTCTGGTCCAAAGTTTGCTGTTTGAAACTGGTTTTAACTTTTTTGACTGGAGCCATGTTGGATGAATGGATCCATGGATTATAAGAGTATTCTCTGGATCCCAATTAAAAAATGCTTTTATTACAAGTTGAGGTTCTTCCATCCAGGAGGCATACCTCCATTACCACATGTAACTCTTTTCTCCACCCCCCACCCCCGTCATATTGTTGACCCGTTAATGTTGACAACCTCTGTCCAGAGATTTTGAGATCTGCTTTGCTATTGGGAACACAGCCAATCTGTGCACAGCAAGATCCCACAAGCTGCAATGTGATGAATAGAGAGCTCAAGGAATGAATATTGACCACGATATGGGGAGAGTTTCCTTTTGGCTCCCTAGTGGGAGGTTGCAAAACCTCATTGTACGCTTGTGAGGAAGTTGAATTAATTTAACTCCAGCTCAGCTGATCCTCAGCTTTTGTGTTTTGGCCAGCATTGGTTACTCTCCAGTTCAAGCCAGAGCTTCCTTGAGTTGACTATTGCACGTTTATTGAGGTCTTTTCTGGGCTACACTCATGTCAGGATCTTTACATAAGCCATTCTGGCCAGTGTTCAGATGGAACACCATCCATCAGACTCAGACTATCTCTGTCTTGTGCTTGGACTCACTCCGCTGCAACCCCAACCTCACTATCAAACCAGCAGACAAGGGAGGCACGGTAGTAGTTTGGCACACCGACCTCTACACCGCTGAGGCCAAACGCCAGCTCGCAGATACCTCCTCCTACTGCCCCCTTGACCATGACCCCACCCCCCACCACCAAACCATTATCCCCCAGACCGTCCATAACCTCATCACCTCAGGGGATCTCCCATCCACCGCCTCCAACCTCATAGTCCCACAACCCCGCACCTCCCGCTTCTACCTCCTGCCCAAAATCCACAAACCTGACTGCCCCGGCCGACCCATTGTCTCCGCCTGCTCCTGCCCCACCGAACTCATCTCCGCATACCTTGACACCGTCCTGTCCCCCTTAGTCCAAGAACTCCCCACCTACGTTCGGGACACCACCCACGCCCTCCACCTGCTCCATGATTTTCACTTCCCCAGTTCCCAACGCCTTATTTTCACCATGGACAACCAGTCCCTGTACACCTCCATCCCCCATCACGAAGGACTCAAAGCCCTCCGCTTCTTCCTTTCCCGCCGTACCGACCAGTACCCTTCCACAGACACCCTCCTTCGACTGACTGAACTGGTCCTCACCCTGAACAACTTCTCCTTCCAATCCTCCCACTTCCTCCAAACCAAAGGAGTAGCCATGGGCACCCACATAGGCCCCAGCTATGCCTGCCTCTTCGTAGGATAGGTGGAACAGTCCATCTTCCGCAACTACACTGGCCCCACCCCCCACCTTTTCCTCCGCTACATCGATGACTGTACCGGCGCCGCCTCGTGCTCCCACGAGGAGGTTGAACAGTTCATCCACTTCACCAACACCTTCCACCCCGACCTCAAATTCACCTGGACAGTCTCAGATTCCTCCCTCCCCTTCCTCGACCTATCTATTTCTACCTCAGGCGACCGAATCAACACGGACATCTACTACAAACCGACCGACTCCCACAGCTAACTGGACTACACCTCCTCCCATCCTGCCCCATGTAAAAACGCCATCCCATTCTCCCAATTCCTTCGACTCCGCCGCATCTGCTCCCAGGAGGACCAGTTCCAAAAAATCGCCATCCCATTCTCCCAATTCCTTCGACTCCGCCGCATCTGCTCCCAGGAGGACCAGTTCCAAAAAATCGCCATCCCATTCTCCCAATTCCTTCGACTCCGCCGCATCTGCTCCCAGGAGGACCAGTTCCAAAAACGCACAACCCAGATGGCCTCCTGCTTCAAGGACCGCCATTTCCCCCCCGACGTGGTCGACGATGCCCTCCACCACATCTCTTCCACTTCCCG